>NW_021820873.1:117184-149768 GCF_901001135.1 Rhinatrema bivittatum | reverse complement strand
AGAGAGAGGATGAAGATCTCTAGCTGGAGCCCGCACATTACGTTTGGTGCCATTAGAAGAGTGAGGCGCTCACCAGAGGTGTTAGACCTGGGAAACAGAGAGAGGATGAAGATCTCTAGCTGGAGCCCGCACATTACTTTTGGTGCCATTAGAAGAGTGAGGCGCTCACCAGAGGTGTTAGGCCTGGGAAACAGAGAGAGGATGAAGATCTCTAGCTGGAGCCCGCACATTACGTTTGATGCCATTAGAAGAGTGAGGCGCTCACCAGAGGTGTTAGACCTGGGAAACAGAGAGAGGATGAAGATCTCTAGCTGGAGCCCGCACATTACTTTTGATGCCATTAGAAGAGTGAGGCGCTCACCAGAGGTGTTAGACCTGGGAAACAGAGAGAGGATGAAGATCTCTAGCTGGAGCCCGCACATTACTTTTGGTGCCATTAGAAGAGTGAGGCAGTCACCAGAGGTGTTAGGCCTGGGAAACAGAGAGAGGATGAAGATCTCTAGCTGGAGCCCGCACATTACGTTTGATGCCATTAGAAGAGTGAGGCACTCACCAGAGGTGTTAGACCTGGGAAACAGAGAGAGGATGAAGAGCTCTAGCTGGAGCCCGCACATTACTTTTGATACCATTAATAGAGTGAGGCAGTCACCAGAGGTGTTAGACCTGGGAAACAGAGAGAGGATGAAGATCTCTAGCTGGAGCCCGCACATTACGTTTGATGCCATTAGAAGAGTGAGGCGCTCACCAGAGGTGTTAGACCTGGGAAACAGAGAGAGGATGAAGATCTCTAGCTGGAGCCCGCACATTACTTTTGATGCCATTAGAAGAGTGAGGCAGTCACCAGAGGTGTTAGACCTGGGAAACAGAGAGAGGATGAAGATCTCTAGCTGGAGCCCACACATTACTTTTGATGCCATTAGAAGAGTGAGGCACTCACCAGAGGTGTTAGACCTGGGAAACAGAGAGAGGATGAAGATCTCTAGCTGGAGCCCGCATATTACTTTTGATGCCATTAGAAGAGTGAGGCACTCACCAGAGGTGTTAGACCTGGGAAACAGAGAGAGGATGAAGATCTCTAGCTGGAGCCCGCACATTACTTTTGATGCCATTAGAAGAGTGAGGCACTCACCAGAGGTGTTAGACCTGGGAAACAGAGAGAGGATGAAGATCTCTAGCTGGAGCCCGCACATTACTTTTGATGCCATTAGAAGAGTGAGGCACTCACCAGAGGTGTTAGACCTGGGAAACAGAGAGAGGATGAAGATCTCTAGCTGGAGCTTGCACATTAGGAAAGAAAGGCTCCTCAAGGCCTTTACCCTGCCACTCCCCTGCCCTGCGTTATTTGCTGCCTCACCGGGTCCACATCCTCATGTGGTGGAAGTCTCAGCTGCCATGGTCATTAGGGTCACTGTTGCACAAGCTGGCTGTGAGCTGAAGTTATTTTTAGCCGAATTTTGCTAGATGAAGACACGGCTGTCCCGTGTCACTGCACAGCCCAGGCTTTGGCATTCAGAAAATCCAACAGCAGAGATAATATTAGCAGCATTAACCCTCGCCAGCTGTTGTGAAACTGCCTTAGTACAGAGCAAGGAGCAGAATCTGATGTGGCTTTAAAGGAGAAAGCCTAAACTTTCTGGAATCTTCGCTAATAGCCACAAGCAACCTGCTTTATGCTTTCCTATCACTGCTGGTGGATGGCCTGTTAAATTCTGCTTATTGGGACATGACAATTCACTTTCCAATAGGGCTTATGACATTGCGGGGCACCTTCTGATATTTACTTGCCTGCTCCCATTCTTCACCCTTGCTCTACGTTTCCATTTTTTCGGCATTGCTATTCTTTTGATGATGTACTTGGTTATGTGCTGATAAGGGTTGAGGGGGGGCTAACGTGGATGGATGGAGGGGGGTTGAACCTGCAGCCTCTCTTTATTTCTCTTCCACCTCTCCTTTGCTGTTCTGTTGTTCTGGGTATTTGCACTTTCCCGCGGTGGAGCTGCTAAGGTTTACGGCGAAGGAGAAGGGGGAGAATTTGTCATCCGTTTTTCCCTTGCCCGGGTGTAGCGGTCCAGATCTGTACACATGGTTGATATTTCTTCCTAACCGATGCCATGAAGCATTCTATCCAGATGGTTTCCGAACTTCTTGCCATCCAGTCTTGGGTGGTGGGACCCTCGTTAAGCATCCATTGTTGGGTTAGTGCCATCCTAGCCCCCAGTAGTAGCCATCGTAATCGTTGGGATTGCTGTCATTCATTACTGTATCCTAATAGGAGCGGCTTGGGAGTCGGGTCCAGTTCTAGGCCTCTGATTTTGGTTATCCAAGTGCCTATTTTTTTGCCAATGGCTTGACTTACACGGGCCAGTCCCATCACATGTGGAACGAGTCTCCTTTCATGACACATTGTCTCCAGCATTGCAGGGCAGTTGGCTCTGTGGGGATAGTGCATCATAGCTGGGGCTATGTCCATTCTTATGAAAATCTTGTATTGTGTTTCCCTGCAGTTGCTAGCAAAGGAGCATCTGTGGGTTACTTTGTGGATTCTGGCAATGCGATGGAATGGAAAGAAACAGGTGCCATGGAAGATTAATGGCTGAAGGGGTTAAAGGTCAAATGTCATGGTTAAAAAGACCTCCTGTACAAACAGGAAAAATGCGAGCTCCTTTGTCCCATCGTTTTCTCCATGCTGGGACTTGTGATTGTGATACTGGCAATCACTTTACTGCTCTGTGTCACTAAGCTCAAGCTGACCAGGAGCCGGTTGAGGGGATGAGGTAAACAAGTCCTGTAGATCACAGAAAGTTAGGCTGATGAGTATTCACATGTTTTAAAGGTTTGTTGTATAAGGAACTTCGGTCAGTTAGTTTGGCTACCACGAAGAACTTGTTTCCATGTCATGGTGAGGGCGGTGTCCATCCTACCTCCCTGTCAAATTGATGAAAAACATAGAGGGAGTGAGGCAGGACACGGGCTGATCATCATTAGGTGCCATCTTTAAGAAAGCGAGGATAAACACAGGGGATCTGTAAGGGAATAAGAGGGATTATAATGGCAGACTGGATGGCCATCATGTTCCTCTCTACTCAACCTCTCCCTCTTTCCAAGTCTTGACCATGTTTTAGTCTCATTACTCTAGACTGCTCTTTTCTTTCCTCTCTCTCATGCTAATTCCCACCACGCTCTCCAAGTGTCTGACCAGCTTATCTATTACGTTCAACCTCCCCTCTTTCACTTGTGATCACTTAATCTTCAGCTTTCTTCTATATCACCACATTACATATGAATGCATTTTCTTTGTGATCGCTTTAGAAAGATGTTTGTTTCACTTCTGTTTTGTTCCTGAGAAGATATCTGCACTCAGTAACATTTTTTTCCAGCTAAAAATCTAGCTTCCACCTAAGAAACAAGTTGCAGTTCCAAACGTCCATTTTTGCTTTCATAACTCCATTTTACTTCTATTAAACATCTTCCAACTACTGTAGTTTAACTACCTAAATCTTTGTATCCTTTAACTTGATCCAAATTCTGTCCTTCAATAAATATTTCTATATTATTGGTATTCTTTCTGCTGATTATTACAGCTTATATAAACAATTTTATAACAAGGATCCAAATGTCTCTGTCTGATATAACAAATTCCATTGTTTACCTTGGCAACTAAATAGTATAAGATGCACTGTGTGGCGAGGACCTCAGAGAGGGAATGTGTGCGTGAGATAGTCCAATATATCTTACCAGTAACCAGTATGAGATGCACTGTGGGGCGAGGATCCCAGAGAGGGAATGTGTGCGTGAGATAGTCCAATATATCTTACAAGTAGCCAGTATGAGATGCACTGTGGGGCGAGGATCCCAGAGAGGGAATGTGTGCGTGAGATAGTCCAATATATCTTACCAGTAACCAGTATGAGATGCACTGTGGGGCGAGGACCCCAGAGAGGGAATGTGTGCGTGAGATAGTCCAATATATCTTACCAGTAACCAGTATGAGATGCACTATGGGGCGAGGACCTCAGAGAGGGAATGTGTGCGTGAGATAGTCCAATATATCTTACAAGTAGCCAGTATGAGATGCACTGTGGGGCGAGGATCCCAGAGAGGGAATGTGTGCGTGAGATAGTCCAATATATCTTACCAGTAACCAGTATGAGATGCACTGTGGGGCGAGGATCCCAGAGAGGGAATGTGTGCGTGAGATAGTCCAATATATCTTACCAGTAACCAGTATGAGATGCACTATGGGGCGAGGACCTCAGAGAGGGAATGTGTGCGTGAGATAGTCCAATATATCTTACAAGTAGCCAGTATGAGATGCACTGTGGGGCGAGGATCCCAGAGAGGGAATGTGTGCGTGAGATAGTCCAATATATCTTACCAGTAACCAGTATGAGATGCACTGTGGGGCGAGGATCCCAGAGAGGGAATGTGTGCGTGAGATAGTCCAATATATCGTACCAGTAACCAGTATGAGATGCACTATGGGGCGAGGACCTCAGAGAGGGAATGTGTGCGTGAGATAGTCCAATATATCTTACAAGTAGCCAGTATGAGATGCACTGTGGGGCGAGGATCCCAGAGAGGGAATGTGTGCGTGAGATAGTCCAATATATCTTACCAGTAGCCAGTATGAGATGCACTGTGGGGCGAGGACCCCAGAGAGGGAATGTGTGCGTGAGATAGTCCAATATATCTTACCAGTAACCAGTATGAGATGCACTATGGGGCGAGGACCTCAGAGAGGGAATGTGTGCGTGAGATAGTCCAATATATCTTACAAGTAGCCAGTATGAGATGCACTGTGGGGCGAGGATCCCAGAGAGGGAATGTGTGCGTGAGATAGTCCAATATATCTTACCAGTAACCAGTATGAGATGCACTGTGGGGCGAGGATCCCAGAGAGGGAATGTGTGCGTGAGATAGTCCAATATATCTTACCAGTAACCAGTATGAGATGCACTGTGGGGCGAGGATCCCAGAGAGGGAATGTGTGCGTGAGATAGTCCAATATATCTTACCAGTAACCAGTATGAGATGCACTGCGGGGCGAGGATTCCAGAGAGGGAATGTGTGCGAGAGATAGTCCAATATATCTTACCAGTAACCAGTATGAGATGCACTGTGGGGCGAGGATTCCAGAGAGGGAATGTGTGCGTGAGATAGTCCAATATATCTTGCCAGTAACCAGCATGAGATGCACTGTAGGGCGAGGATTCCAGAGAGGGAATGTGTGCGTGAGATAGTCCAATATATCTTGCCAGTAACCAGCATGAGATGCACTGTGGGGCGAGGACCTCAGAGAGGGAATGTGAGCGAGAGATAGTCCAATATATCTTACCAGTAACCAGCATGAGATGCACTGTGGGGCGAGGATTCCAGAGAGGGAATGTGTGCGTGAGATAGGCCAATATATCTTACCAGTAACCAGTATGAGATGCACTGTGGGGCGAGGATCCCAGAGAGGAAATGTGTGCGTGAGATAGTCCAATATATCTTACAAGTAATCAGCGTGAGATGCACTGTGGGGCGAGGACCCCAGAGAGGGAATGCGTGCGTGAGATAGTCCAATATATCTTACAAGTAATCAGCGTGAGATGCACTGTGGGGCGAGGACCCCAGAGAGGGAATGCGTGCGTGAGATAGTCCAATATATCTTGCCAGTAACCAGTATGAGATGCACTGTGGGGCGAGGACCTCAGAGAGGGAATGTGTGCGTGAGATAGTCCAATATATCTTACAAGTAGCCAGTATGAGATGCACTGTGGGGCGAGGATCCCAGAGAGGGAATGTGTGCGTGAGATAGTCCAATATATCTTACCAGTAATCAGTATGAGATGCACTGTGGAGCGAGGACACCAGAGAGGAAATGTGTGCGTGAGATAGTCCAATATATCTTACCAGTAACCAGTATGAGATGCACTGTGGGGCGAGGATCCCAGAGAGGGAATGTGTGCGTGAGATAGTCCAATATATCTTACCAGTAACCAGTATGAGATGCACTGTGGGGCGAGGATCCCAGAGAGGGAATGTGTGCGTGAGATAGTCCAATATATCTTACCAGTAACCAGTATGAGATGCACTGTGTGGCGAGGACCTCAGAAAAAAAATGTGTGCATGGGATAGTCCAATATATCTTACCAGTAGCCAGTATGAGATGCACTGTGGGGCGAGGATCTTACAAGTAGCCAGTATGAGATGCACTGTGGGGCGAGGATCCCAGAGAGGGAATTGTGTGCGTGAGATAGTCCAATATATCTTACCAGTAACCAGTATGAGATGCACTATGGGGCGAGGACCTCAGAGAGGGAATGTGTGCGTGAGATAGTCCAATATATCTTACCAGTAACCAGTATGAGATGCACTGTGGGGCGAGGATCTTACAAGTAGCCAGTATGAGATGCACTACGGGGCGAGGATCCCAGAGAGGGAATGTGTGCGTGAGATAGTCCAATATATCTTACCAGTAACCAGTATGAGATGCCCTGTGGGGTGAGGACCCCAGAGAGGGAATGTGTGCGTCAGATAGTCCAATATATCTTACCAGTAACGAGTATGAGATGCACTGTGGGGCGAGGATCTTACAAGTAGCCAGTATGAGATGCACTGTGGGGTGAGGACCCCAGAGAGGGAATGTGTGCGTGAGATAGTCCAATATATCTTACCAGTAACCAGTATGAGATGCCCTGTGGGGTGAGGACCCCAGAGAGGGAATGTGTGCGTCAGATAGTCCAATATATCTTACCAGTAACGAGTATGAGATGCACTGTGGGGCGAGGATCTTACAAGTAGCCAGTATGAGATGCACTGTGGGGTGAGGACCCCAGAGAGGGAATGTGTGCGTCAGATAGTCCAATATATCTTACCAGTAACGAGTATGAGATGCACTGTGGTGTGAGGACCCCACAGAGGGAATGTGTGCGTGAGATAGTCCAATATATCTTACCAGTAACCAGTATGAGATGCACTGTGGGGCGAGGACCTCAGAGAGGGAATGTGTGCGTGAGATAGTCCAATATATCTTACCAGTAACCAGTATGAGATGCACTGTGGGGCGAGGATTCCAGAGAGGGAATGTGTGCGTGAGATAGTCCAATATATCTTACCAGTAACCAGCATGAGATGCACTGTGGGGCGAGGACCTCAGAGAGGGAATGTGTGCGTGAGATAGTCCAATATATCTTACCAGTAACCAGCATGAGATGCACTGTGGGGCGAGGATCCCAGAGAGGAAATGTGTGCGTGAGATAGTCCAATATATCTTACCAGTAACCAGCATGAGATGCACTGTGGGGCGAGGTCCTCAGAGAGGGAATGTGTGCGTGAGATAGTCCAATATATCTTACCAGTAACCAGCATGAGATGCACTGTGGGGCGAGGATCCCAGAGAGGAAATGTGTGCGTGAGATAGTCCAATATATCTTACCAGTAACCAGCATGAGATGCACTGTGGGGCGAGGACTTCAGAGAGGGAATGTGTGCGAGAGATAGTCCAATATATCTTGCCAGTAATCAGTATGAGATGCACTGTGGGGCGAGGATCCCAGAGAGGGAATGTGTGCGTGAGATAGTCCAATATATCTTACCAGTAACCAGCATGAGATGCACTGTGGGGCGAGGATCACAGAGAGGGAATGTGTGCGTGAGATAGTCCAATATATCTTACCAGTAACCAGCATGAGATGCACTGTGGGGCGAGGATCCCAGAGAGGGAATGTGTGCGTGAGATAGTCCAATATATCTTACCAGTAACCAGCATGAGATGCACTGTGGGGCGAGGATCCCAGAGAGGGAATGTGTGCGTGAGATAGTCCAATATATCTTACCAGTAACCAGCATGAGATGCACTGTGGGGCGAGGATCACAGAGAGGCAATGTGTGCGTGAGATAGTCCAATATATCTTACCAGTAATCAGCATGAGATGCACTGTGGGGCGAGGATCCCAGAGAGGGAATATGTGCGTGAGATAGTCCAATATATCTTACCAGTAATCAGCATGAGATGCACTGTGGGGCGAGGACCTCAGAGAGGGAATGTGTGCGTGACATAGTCCAATATATCTTACCAGTAATCAGCATGAGATGCACTGTGGGGCGAGGACCTCAGAGAGGGAATGTGTGCGTGAGATAGTCCAATATATCTTGCCAGTAATCAGCATGAGATGCACTGTGGGGCGAGGACCTCAGAGAGGGAATGTGTGCGTGAGATAGTCCAATATATCTTGCCAGTAATCAGCATGAGATGCACTGTGGGGCGAGGACCTCAGAGAGGGAATGTGTGCGTGAGATAGTCCAATATATCTTGCCAGTAATCAGCATGAGATGCACTGTGGGGCGAGGACCTCAGAGAGGGAATGTGTGCGTGAGATAGTCCAATATATCTTGCCAGTAATCAGCATGAGATGCACTGTGGGGCGAGGACCTCAGAGAGGGAATGTGTGCGTGAGATAGTCCAATATATCTTGCCAGTAATCAGCATGAAATGCACTGTGGGGCGAGGACCTCAGAGAGGGAATGCGTGCGTGAGATAGTCCAATATATCTTGCCAGTAATCAGCATGAGATGCACTGTGGGGCGAGGATCCCAGAGAGGGAATGCGTGCGTGAGATAGTCCAATATATCTTGCCAGTAATCAGCATGAGTTGCACTGTGGGGCGAGGACCTCAGAGAGGGAATGCGTGCGTGAGATAGTCCAATATATCTTGCCAGTAATCAGCATGAGATGCACTGTGGGGCGAGGACCTCAGAGAGGGAATGCGTGCGTGAGATAGTCCAATATATCTTGCCAGTAATCAGCATGAGATGCACTGTGGGGCGAGGACCTCAGAGAGGGAATGTGTGCGTGAGTAACCAGCATGAGATGCACTGTGGGGCGAGGACCTCAGAGAGGGAATGTGTGCGTGAGATAGTCCAATATATCTTACCAGTAACCAGCATGAGATGCACTGTGGGGCGAGGATCCCAGAGAGCAAATGTGTGCGAGAGATAGTCCAATATATCTTACCAGTAATCAGCATGAGATGCAATGTGGGGCGAGGACCTCAGAGAGGGAATGCGTGCGAGAGATAGTCCAATATATCTTACCAGAAACCAGCATGAGATGCACTGTGGGGCGAGGATCCCAGAGAGCGAATGTCTGCGAGAGATAGTCCAATATATCTTACCAGTAACCAGCATGAGATGCACTGTGGGGCGAGGACCTCAGAGAGGGAATGTGTGCGTGAGATAGTCCAATATATCTTGCCAGTAATCAGCATGAGATGCACTGTGGGGCGAGGACCTCAGAGAGGGAATGTGTGCGTGAGATAGTCCAATATATCTTACCAGTAATCAGCATGAGATGCACTGTGGGGCGAGGATCCCAGAGAGGGAATGTGTGCGTGAGATAGTCCAATATATCTTACCAGTAACCAGCATGAGATGCACTGTGGGGCGAGGACCTCAGAGAGGGAATGTGTGCGTGAGATAGTCCAATATATCTTGCCAGTAATCAGCATGAGATGCACTGTGGGGCGAGGACCTCAGAGAGGGAATGTGTGCGTGAGTAACCAGCATGAGATGCACTGTGGGGCGAGGACCTCAGAGAGGGAATGTGTGCGTGAGATAGTCCAATATATCTTGCCAGTAATCAGCATGAGATGCACTGTGGGGCGAGGACCTCAGAGAGGGAATGTGTGCGTGAGATAGTCCAATATATCTTACCAGTAATCAGCATGAGATGCACTGTGGGGCGAGGATCCCAGAGAGGGAATGTGTGCGTGAGATAGTCCAATATATCTTACCAGTAACCAGCATGAGATGCACTGTGGGGCGAGGACCTCAGAGAGGGAATGTGTGCGTGAGATAGTCCAATATATCTTGCCAGTAATCAGCATGAGATGCACTGTGGGGCGAGGACCTCAGAGAGGGAATGTGTGCGTGAGTAACCAGCATGAGATGCACTGTGGGGCGAGGACCCCAGAGAGGGAATGTGTGCGTGAGATAGTCCAATATATCTTGCCAGTAATCAGCATGAGATGCACTGTGGGGCGAGGACCTCAGAGAGGGAATGTGTGCGTGAGATAGTCCAATATATCTTACCAGTAATCAGCATGAGATGCACTGTGGGGCGAGGATCCCAGAGAGGGAATGTGTGCGTGAGATAGTCCAATATATCTTACCAGTAACCAGCATGAGATGCACTGTGGGGCGAGGACCTCAGAGAGGGAATGTGTGCGTGAGATAGTCCAATATATCTTGCCAGTAACCAGCGTGACGTGCACTGTGTGGTGAGGACCCCAGAGAGAGAAGGCGTGAATGGGATATTGGGATATTGTGTGAGATGTATTTTATTTATTTATTTATATTTTTTATTCTGCTTTTCAGGGACTTCAAAGCAGGTACTGTAAATATTTCCCTATCCCCAGAAGGCTCGCAGGCCTAGATTCATCAAATTGCTTTTTCTCGGGAATATGTTGTGTTAGGCGGCGTGCTAAAAAGGGGCGTGGTTATGCTAATTTTTTACATTCTGCATTGCATAGGTAAAAATATAACCCTTGATAAATTTTTGTATTGCGAAATGGCATATTGCATTGTGCGAGGCAACCGAACCGGGAGATACCTGAACATGTCAGGCCAATGCACGCAGAATGGGCTTTAAAGGCACCCAAGTATGCATGTATCTCCTGCCATATGCACGTATGAAAAGAGGAAAAAAAGGGGCGGGGCCTTGGCGTGTAGGGAGAGACCCATAGGTGTGTGTGTAGATAAGCACACAGGCGCTCGTCAGGATCCCCTGCCTTGTAACTTTACTACTGCTATGGATGGCGTGGAAATCGTAAAATACAAAAGTCTAGGCTACTCGGTGGGCTATTACAGGTTGGGGCTAACGGGGGAAAGGAAGACAAATCCCTTGCCTGGGTGAACTGGGAACAAACTGGTGAAACTGGCAATGGCCCCTGAAAAGAGTGCGGTGTCTCTTATGCACTGTAAAAAGAGTGCTGTTTCTCTTATGCACTGTAAAGAGTGCAATGTCTCTTGTGCACTGTAAAGAATGCGGTGTCTCTTATGCACTGTAAAAAGAGTGCGGTGTCTCTTATGCACTGTAAAGAGTGCGATGTCTCTTATGCACTGTAAAGAATGCGGTGTCTCTTATGCACTGTAAAAAGAGTGCGGTGTCTCTTATGCACTGTAAAGAATGCGGTGTCTCTTATGCACTGTAAAAAGAGTGCAGTGTCTCTTATGTACTGTAAAGAATGCGGTGTCTCTTATGCACTGTAAAAAGAGTGCGGTGTCTCTTATGCACTGTAAAGAGTGCGATGTCTCTTATGCACTGTAAAGAATGCGGTGTCTCTTATGCACTGTAAAGAGTGCGGTGTCTCTTATGCACTGTAAAGAATGCGGTGTCTCTTATGCACTGTAAAAAGAGTGCAGTGTCTCTTATGTACTGTAAAGAATGCGGTGTCTCTTATGCACTGTAAAAAGAGTGCGGTGTCTCTTATGCACTGTAAAGAATGCGGTGTCTCTTATGCACTGTAAAAGAGTGCAGTGTCTCTTATGCACTGTAAAGAAAAACGTTTGTTTTCTATTTTCACCTTCTTGTTTCCTCTCAACCTCCCTCCCCTTTGCAGCCCGGAACAAATCCACATGAACCACTCTCCCATCATTAAAAGCCCTCACTTAGACGGTAACTTTGAAACATGCGCATTGCGTGCATGAATGCACGTACATGGGTGTGTACATATCAGACAGGGTGCCGATTTGATATCATGCGTGTATTATTCCTGCACATGGAATACAATAGCCCAAGCCATTATAACATAGGCGCGTATGTGTGCGCATGGTATCAAAGAGGCTGAAAGCGCCTACACGTGCACCCTGTCTGATATGTACGTGCAAATCTGTGCGCAGATCCCGCTTCCATCAGTGAAATGGGCCAGTGAGGCAGCAGTTTCCCAGTACACTTCCCCCTTGCATAGAAGATTTAGGAAGAAAAGCAGGTAAGATAAGGTATTTTTCCTGACCCAGCAAGGCTGTGTAAGTGTGAGTGAGAAAAGCTTTTGTTTTAGCTTTCCTGATATTAACCGCCATTATACCCACGATCTGCAATAACAGCATCTATTCCATGATTAAAAACTATTTTTCTGCTCTAACACACAAAAAAAGGTCTTAATATTTCTGATGGTAAATCCTGCATTAGTGTGCGATAGATTTTGCGACAGGCGGTAGGAGTCCCTCATTTGCATAAAAAGCTAGCTTTTGCATTCTGAGTATAAAATTTGCATACAAGTGCATGATGGGATAAACATCGTGCATGTATTGCTCATTAGACCCCTTTTATTGTGCGATGAGGCCCCAATGCAATTTGATGAATGACTCTCTAAGTTTGTAGTTGAGGCAACAGAGAGAAAAATGACTTGCCCAAGGTCACAAAAAGCAGCAGTAGAATTTGAACCTGGTGTCTCTGGTTTATTGCCCACTGCTCGAGCTAGTGGGCTACTCTGGGGAAAAATGTTTAGCGGGATAGCTGTGTTAGTCTTCTGTAGCACAAAGTGACTGGATTCGGGTGGCGCCTTATAGACTAACCAAATTTATTGAAGCACGAGCTTTTGAGGACAATGTCAACTTCGTCAGATGCAAGACGAAGTTTCCTGAGTCTCAAGAGCCTAGAGGAAGGAGACTCTCTTTAGTCTGGTGGAAGATTGCCAGAGGGAGCCTGGGTGTCTGCAGATACTTCCTGTGCCTCCTTGCTAAGCTGCATCCTCCTTCAAAGAGTGCCTCTCATCATAGGATTGTCCTCTCATTCAGTGACCAGAGATCCAACTATCTGGTACAGCTCCTTCTGTGCTAACGTCAACGATAGGCCATGTGCGCAGAGGGCACTGATGTCTTGGCACTCCAGAGCTACCCATGGCGACCATAACGACAGTCCCAAAGTGTTAGCTTGGTGGCCAGACTGCAAACCGCTTCTGGACCTGACCAACTGGGCTGGCCACTGCCATAGCTGGGACCTCTCCGGATTTGACCTGGAGATTCTGGAATTGTAAGGGAATAGCCGGGTCTCCGGGAAAACATCTCAAAACTCTGGGAAGTAAAAGTCAGCTCTGGTGCATGGATAAGCAGGAAGGAGGAGGAGCCTGGGCCCCGTGCAGCGGAAGGTGGGAAGAGATCTCTTACACTGCAGGCCTGGAGGAGGAGGCGGTGGCTGTCACTGGTGTGGGCACAGGTTGAAGATAGAGAACGAGTGGGCGTGCATGTGGGCGAGGCAGAGTAGAGAGTGTGTGCATACGGGTATGAAATGAAGTGAAGGAAGTGTGTATGCGCTAGAGTTGCCAACTGCCCAGTTTTGGACTGGACAGCCAGGTTTTCAGCTGTGCTGTACAGTGTTCTGTCAGAAATACTGACTGGACACTGAAAATCCGGTTTTTGCAGGAGGCTCCTCCTCTTTCCCACAGCTTCCTGGTTATAGGGAATGACAGAGCCGAGAGCTGCGCTGTGTCCCCGCCCTCTTGCCTCCTTTCCTGTGTAGTGATTGGATGGGATGGGGAGAGGAGGCGGGGCATAGCACTGCCCTCAGTTCCCAGTGGCTCAACAGATCTCTGCAGCAATGCCCTCTGGGTCCCTCCCCCTCCCTCACTGAGTGCTGGGCCAGGACCCAAGAGAGGGGCCGCAGCGAGCCAGCCGAGGGATACAGGAAGAGAGGAGAGGAAGGTGGAGAAAGAGACAGAGTCACAGGGTGGGGAAAGGGGAGAGACAGGGAACACAGAGAAAAGGGGAGGGAAAGGAAGATAGACACATGGGGAACAAGGGAGGATGGAGACACAGAGGGGGCATGGAAGGAAGGAAGGTCACGGTGAAGGGGAGAGGCACAATGGGAGCATGTGGGAAGGCAGAAGACAGATGGAGGAAGGGATGGAAGAGACAGAAGAGGCACAAATGAGACGGGGACACAGGAGGAAAGGAGATAGTGAAAGAGGAAGGCACTGGGGAGAGGAGGGAAGAAGGAGAGAGAGAGAATGAAAAGAGCATGGGGAGGGAGGGGACTAGAGACAGGAAGGCAGCACAAGAAAGGAGTGCACAGAGGAGGGGGAGGGCATGAGAGACAGGTGGCACAAGGGAGATAGAGATGAAAGGCTGGGAGGGTTTTAAGGAAAGGGAGAGCAAACCACCTATGTCTGAGAGAGGAGGCTGTGTGTTTGGGAGTATGCATGTGTGTATGAGAGAGGAGGTTGTGAGTCTGGGAGTAGGCATCTGTAGATGAGAGAGGAAGCTGTGTGTTTGGGAGTATGCATGTGTGTATGAGAGAGGAGGATGTGTGTATGAGAGAGGAGGTTGTGCATCTGGGAATGTGCATGTGTAGATGAGAGGAAGCTATGTGTTTGGGAGTATGCATGTGTGTATGAGAGAGGAAGTTGTGAGTCTGGGAGTGTGCATGTGTAGATGAGAGAGGAAGCTGTGTGTTTGGGAGTATGATGTGTGTATGAGAGAGGAGGATGTGGGTTTGGGAATGTGCATGTGTAGATGAGAGAGGAAGCTGTGTGTTTGGGAGTATGATGTGTGTATGAGAGAGGAGGATGTGTGTTTGGGAGTGTGCATGTGTAGATGAGAGAGGAAGCTGTGTGTTTGGGAGTATCATGTGTGTATGAGAGAGGAGGTTGTGAGTCTGGGTGTGTGCATGTGTAGATGAGAGAGGAAGTTGTGTGTTTGGGAGTATCATGTGTGTATGAGAGAGGAGGATGTATGTTTAGGAGTATGTGTGTATGTATGAGAGAGGACATTGTGTGTTTGGGAGTGTGTATGTGTGTATGAGAGAGGAGGATGTGTGTTTGGGAGTATGTGTGTATGTATGAGAGAGGACATTGTGTGTTTGGGAGTGTGTATGTGTGTATGAGAGGAGGATGTGTGTTTGGGAGTGTATGTGTGAATGGGAGGACATTGTGTGTTTGAGAGTGTGTGTGTGTATGTATAAGAGAGGAAGCTGTGTGTTTATGGAGGTAAGTGTGTATTAGAAAGGCTTTAGTTGTGACAGAGAGCAAAACTGTATGAGAGAGGCTGATGTGTTTGAGGATAGTTTAAATAACATTTTATAAAACAAAGTATATTGAATGGGGTGGTTGAAAGCCAAGTAATCAGAGGATTGACAACTGACAGTAGTCTGTAACCTTCCCCTCCTAAAGCATGAAGTTTAGTGGGGTGTCTAGTTATGGTCCATGGAGAAGTTGGCCACCCTAGTGTGGATGTGTGTGTGTGCGTGCATGTATAAAAGAGAGAGGAGTGAGTGAACATAAGTGTGCATGTTATGGGAGATTGAGAAGAGGGGAACGTGTGTGAGAATGAGAGGGGAATATGTGAGAGAAAGTGTGTGTGAGAATGAGTGAATACGTGAGAGCGTGTGTGTGAATGAGAGGGAATATGTGTGAGAGAGAGAGTGTGTATGTGTGTGTGTGTGTGTGTGTGTGTGAGAGAATGAGTGAATACGTGAGAGGTGTTTGTGAATGAGAGGGAATATGTGAGAGAGAGAGCGTGTGTGTGTGTGTGTGTGTGTGTGAATGAGAGTTTGTGCGAATGCCCCTGCTACCACCTCTTCAACACCCTACCCCCAATCTGTGACAAGTGACAATCTCACGATGAATTGAAATCAAAAGGTCTCAGGTATGGTCGCTGCTGGGATCTTTTCCAAAGAATATTCCCCGTGAGCTGGGACGTCCATGCAAGCTGTACCATCCCAGCCAGGGCCAGGGAGAGGAGGGGGACTCTGTGCATCAGGAGCAGATTATGAATGCTCACTTTCCTGAATGAATGCACCAGTTCCTTGGAGAGGCAGCATTCCTTCTCAGTGAGGGTCCTTAGAGGGGGTGAGCCGAGCCCTGCCCCTCACCCAGTGCTGTGCATTTCTTCGTGCTGTTATAAAATCCCCCGCACGGCCGTTTCATCAGCCTCAGTCTGGAAATGTGAAGCCTTTGTATGGAGCAAACCGAGATTCAGACTGAGGTTGGGCCCCATTTCCAGATGCATTCCCGTCTCTGCTCTGCATCGTCCCCAGCAGGAAAAGGCAGAGCCCCGTTAGCTGCAGAGCTTCTCACGTGCTGGGTGGACGGGTTTAGCGGGCTGCACGCCGTCCAGCTCCGCCAGCGCACCCCGGGCAGTCTCCGGGCAGACTCTTCACGCTCGCCGGCTCCTCGCGATCTCCATGCTCGTGACACTCTCCTGGGAAGCGATGGATTTATCGGTTCAGGTCAAGGCTTTGGGAGGCAGAGGGGCCCAGAGAGCGCGCGGCAGGGAAACGATGCTACGGGATCCCGCGGCTGAGGAAAGCCCGGGCGCAGGCAGGGACGGGGAAGTCACACACACACATCCCTAACGCATGGGGGCTTCGGGCTGGAAATCACCCGCATTGGCCATCTGGGACCTGCACCCTCCCCGACCTTCCTGCCCATCTGACCCTAATTAAAATCCAGCTTCTTTCCCTGAATTGTGTTTCAGCACTTTGTACTGTGTTTTGTCAGCTGTGCACTGTGCAGAATATAAAACGGTTATAAATGCACCGTGCTGCCCATAAAAAGGGTAAGCAGGAAGCATTCACAAGAGTAACAAGACAGGCGGAAGGTCACGCGATAATCCCGCGCAGATTATTTTGTTCCCCAAGCTGATCAGCCGTGCCACGGAAAGGTCACCGCTGCCTGATGCTCAGATGCAGGCCAGGCAGTAGCAGACACTGGTGGCGGTCATTAAAGAGGCAGAAGCTGCTTTCGGCCTCTTCACCCCCCAGACTATGCTGATTTATGGGCAGCACGCGTGCCACAGAACCTCCTCATCTTCCACGCGCGGCAGTCACAGGAACGAACCAAACTGGCTGGCTGCAGCACCTGTGCGTCTTCCTTGCACGTAACGCGGGCTGCTCCATTCTGATGGCTTTCTGTCTCTGTCGTATAACATAGAAGAGAGACTGCTGGGGTCTTTCTTTCATGCTCCCACAGCTCTTTTTTGGCCATACAGGTCCTGCCCTGGGAAGGCTGGTGGGCCACAAGACATTTTTGTTAATGTAGGTGTGGCTTGGGCTCCTGGAAAACCCTGCTGTAGAGTAATGTCCATGACGCAGGATAGAGACTCAGGGTAATGATATCTGATGACAAGAAAGTAGTGTTAGGATTAGTGGGTGTGTGGGCCCTGGGCCGAGGTGAGAGATGGTACCACCCCCAGGGAGGAGCCCCGTGAGCCTCACCGTCGGGAAGAGTGACAGAACCCACGGAGTGGGGGGGTGCCAGAGAGGAGGTCTCACAGACCCAGAGGTACAGGGTCCAAGGATAGGAGAATACCCCACAGTGGATACCTCCGTAGAGTAGATGATGATCCGCAGAGTGAGGTACACTGATGATGTCTTCAGTAGAGATGGTAGTGATCCACAGAGCGGGGTACACCGGAGAGGGTCCTCAGTAGTGAAGATAGCAGTCCACAGAGCAGGGCACGCTGGTGAGTTTCTTAATAGAGACGGTACTGGCCCGCGGAGCGGGGTACTCACGGTGAAGGTCCTCAGCAGAGATGATAGTGATCCACAGAGCAGGGAACACCGGTGAGGTCCTCAGTAGGAATGATAGTGGTCTGAGAAGCGGGGTATACCAGAGGAATCCTCAGTAGAACAAGGAGTAGTCCGTGGAGCAGGTTACTCACAGGAGAGTAGTGATGGTTCCAGGGAAGCCCCGGGGAACGGGGCAGGCAGAAGTCCCAAGTGGTAGGCTCTCCGAGGAGCGGATAGCCAAGACGAGGAGAGGGCCCCCGAGGAGCGGATACCCAAGACGTCTATGCCTGAAAGCAGGAACTGGAACGCAGGTCCTCAGAGAGCGAGGTGGATTTAACAAGAAGGGTTCTCTTTGCCAAGTCGTCGGCAGGCAGGGCCAGCTGGCTTAAATGTCCTGGAGGGATGACGTCATCTGGAGGGGACGCCCCCGAGGTTCCCGCCATGACGGCTTTAAGACTGGACAGTGCGCCTGCACGCGTGCCTAAGGACTTCCGACGGCAGGATGGCGGTCGGTGATGTCCGTGCCGCCCCGGGAGGCCTGGGAGTGGTAGGCAGGCCATCGGCGGCTGGCGGAGGCTGCCAGTCTACCCCACGGAGTCAGGGAAGCAAAGAAAGAGGTGAGCAAGAGTGGTCGCAGCCGTCTGCGACCGACGGGCGTAACAAGTAGGGAGCCATAACTATTTAGGTTCTTACAGAGCCTTGTGGGCAGATGTGGGAAGGAGAAGGTGCAGGGGGGAATGAAGTGGGAATCAGCTGCCGAAGACGGCAGAGTACAAGTGGGTATGGAGAGAGGGCTTCCAGACGGTCACGCTCTGTGGCTTGGCAGCTGGGAAAGATTCCTGCAATGTGTATGGCAGCGACTGAATGGACCGATTCTTTTTTCTGCCATCATATACTACATCTAGGTCATTTATTTACTAGTGAAACGTGTTGCTCAAGTAGTCTAGTCTAAAGAGCCTGAGTGTGTGCATGTGCAAGTCAGTGTGCATGCATAGGAGAACCTGTGCTCACTTGCGCGTGCTTCTGAGAGGAAAAGGGCCAGTGGGCTTTACTTTCCCTTTGAAAATTACGCCAGGAAAAAGTGCCTGCAGAGATGTGCACGTGCTTCTTCCACACTTACTTTTTGCCTTGAGAACAGCATGCATGGAATAAAAATATAATCTACGTGCAGAGTTTCTCTCCTTCCCAGCTCTCCTCCATTCACATTGTTCATCTCCAGGTGCAGTTTTAGCCTGAGAAGGGCTGCTGAATTTACCCAGATATCAGTTCCTGAAAATTTCCTGCCAATTCCAGAAATTTAGAATGACGTTACCGATGCTCTCTCCCTCTTTCTGTGGTTCTGTTTCAGGGCCCTCCAGAAAGAGGATCACCTAAACCCGGGTGTCCCGTGACAGTTGGAACTGATGAAGACACCACCCATGGAAGTCCTGGGAGAATTACGAGTCCATCTACAATGGTCTGGGTTTAAACCCAGGTATCCCTTGACAGTTGGAACTGATGAAGACACCACCCACGGAACTCCTGGGAGAATTACGAGTCCAGCTACAATGGTCTGGGTTAAACCCGGGTGTCCCGTGACAGTTGGAACTGATGTAGACACCACCCAAGGAACTCCTGGGAGAATTACGTCTCCAGCTACAATGGTCTGGGTTTAAACCCGGGTGTCCCGTGACAGTTGGAACTGATGAAGACACCACCCACGGAAGTCCTGGGAGAATTACGAGTCCAGCTACAATGGTCTGGGTTTAAACCTGGGTGTCCTGTGACAGTTGGAACTGATGAAGACACCACCCACGGAAGTCTTGGGAGAATTACGAGTCCAGCTACAATGGTCTGGGTTTAAACCCGGGAGTCCCGTGACAGTTGGAACTGATGAAGACACCACCCACAGAACTCCTGGGAGAATTACGAGTCCAGCTACAATGGTCTGGGTTTAAACCCGGGTGTCCCGTGACAGTTGGAACTGATGAAGACAACACCCATGGATGTCCTGGGAGAATTACGAGTCCAGCTACAATGGTCTGGGTTTAAACCCGGGTGTCCTGTGACAGTTGGAACTGATGAAGACACCACCCACGGAAGTCTTGGGAGAATTACGAGTCCAACTACAATGGTCTGGGTTTAAACTCGGGTGCCCTGTGACAGTTGGAACTGATGAAGACACCACCCACAGAACTCCTGGGAGAATTACGAGTCCAGCTACAATGGTCTGGGTTTCAACCCGGGAGTCCCGTGACAGTTGGAAATGATGAAGACACCACCCACAGAACTCCTGGGAGAATTACGTCTCCAGCTACAATGGTCTGGGTTTTAACCCAGGAGTCCCGTGACAGTTGGAACTGATGAAGACATCACCCACGGAAGTCCTGGGAGAATTACGAGTCCAGCTACAATGGTCTGGGTTTAAACCCGGGTGTCCCGTGACAGTTGGAACTGATGAAGACACCACCCACGGAACTCCTGGGAGAATTACGAGTCCAGCTACAATGGTCTGGGTTTAAACCCAGGAGTCCCGTGACAGTTGGAACTGATGAAGACACCACCCACGGAACTCCTGGGAGAATTACGTCTCCAGCTACAATGGTCTGGGTTTAAACCCGGGTGTCCCGTGACAGTTGGAACTGATGAAGACACCACCCATGGAACTCCTGGGAGAATTACGTCTCAGCTACAATGGTCTGGGTTTTAACCCAGGAGTCCCGTGACAGTTGGAACTGATGAAGACACCACCCACGGAACTCCTGGGAGAATTATGAGTCCAGCTACAATAGTCTGGGTTTAAACCCGGGTGTCCCGTGACAGTTGGAACTGATGAAGACACCACCCACGGAACTCCTGGGAGAATTACGAGTCCAGCTACAATGGTCTGGGTTTAAACCCGGGTGTTCCGTGACAGTTGGAACTGATGAAGACACCACCCACGGAACTCCTGGGAGAATTACGAGTCCAGCTACAATGGTCTGGGTTTAAACCCGGGTGTCCCGTGACAGTTGGAACTGATGAAGACACCACCCACGGAACTCCTGGGAGAATTACGCGTCCAGCTACAATGGTCTGGGTTTAAACCCGGGTGTCCCGTGACAGTTGGAACTGATGAAGACACCACCCACGGAACTCCTGGGCAGAATTACTCGTCCAGCTACAATGGTCTGGGTTTAAACCCAGGAGTCCTGTGACAGTTGGAACTGATGAAGACACCACCCACGGAAGTCTTGGGAGAATTACGAGTCCAGCTACAATGGTCTGGGTTTAAACCCGGGTGTCCCGTGACAGTTGGAACTGATGAAGACACCACCCACGGAACTCCTGGGAGAATTACGTCTCCAGCTACAATGGTCTGGGTTTAAACCCGGGTGTCCCGTGACAGTTGGAACTGATGAAGACACCACCCATGGAACTCCTGGGAGAATTACGCGTCCAGCTACAATGGTCTGGGTTTAAGGCGAGGCAGTACAGGAGTCTGCGTACGCTAAACATTCTTTGGCTCATTTAATTCATTTCGTTCTTTTTTTTATACATTACTCTTTTACATTTTGTTTCCATTTGTTTCATTATTTTACACATGTAAACCTTTGTTTTACGTCCATAAAATTGGATTTTAAGTACAAGTTTGTATGCATAAAAGAGTTCTGTACACATAGGAGGTAATTTTTAAAGGAGTCAAGCACGTAAATGAAACGTACTATAGTAGCAATTTTCAAAAGACATTTAAATGCATTAAATGCACTTACACATGAATATCCTATGGACAATTCAATGGCCTATTTTGTAGCAATTTTCAATAACCCACTTATACGAGTAAAGTGCATTTATATGTGCAAAACCCAATTTTAAGCATGTAAATGCTTTTTCAAAACAGGCGTAAGAGCATAAAAAACTAATATAGATCATACTGGATAGACCAAGCCCAGCATCCTGTTTCCAACAGTGGCCAATACAAGTCACAAGTACCTGGCAAGTACTCAAACATTAAATAGATCTCAAGCTACTATTGCTTATTAATTGATAGCAGTTTATGGATTTTTCCTATAGGAACTTATCCAAACCTTTTTTAAACTCAGTTACGAAAACTTCCATAACCACATCCTCTGGCAATGAATTCCAGAGCTTAACTAGGCACTGAGTGATAAAGAATTTTCTTTGATTTGTTTTAAATGTGCTACTTGCTAACTTCATGGAGTACCCCCTAGTACTTCTATAATCTGAGAGAGTAAATAACCGATTTACATTAACTTGTTCAAGTCCTTTCATGATTCTGTAGACCTCTATCATATCCCCCCCTCAGCTGTCTCTTCTCCAAGCTGAACAGCCCTAACCTCTTCAGCCTTTCCTCATAGGGGAGCTGTTCCATTCCCCTTTATCATTTTGATCGCCATTCTCTGAACTTTCTCCAGCGCAACTATATCTTTTTTGAGATGCGGCGACCAGAATTGTACACAGTATTCAAGGTGCGGTCTCACCATGGAGCGATACAGAGGCATTATGACATCTACCATTTTGCCATTCTCTTCCTAATAATTCCTAACATTCTGTTTGCTTTTTTGACTGCCACAGCACAAAGAGCTGATGATTTCAATATGTTATCCATAACGCCAAGATCTCTTTCTTAGGTGGTAGCTCCTAATATGGAGCCTAACATTGTGTAACTACAGCAAGGGTTATTTTTCCCTATATGCATCACCTTGCACTTATCCACATTAAATTTCATCTGCCATTTGGATGCCCAATTTTCCAGTCTTTCAAGGTCCTCCTGCAATTTATCACAATCTGCTTGAGATTTAACTACTCTGAATAATTTTGTATCATCTGCAAATTTGATAACCTCACTCATCGTATTCCTTTCCAGATCATTATAAATATATTAAAACGCACTGGGCCAAGTACAGATCCCTGAGGCACTCCACTGTTTACCCTTTTCCACTGAGAAAATTGACCATTTAATCCTACTCTCTGTTTCCTGTCTTTTAACCAGTTTGTAATCCACGAAAGGACATCGCCTCCTATCCCATGACTTTGTAGTTTTCTTAGAAGCCTTTCATGAGGGACTTTGTCGAATGCCTTCTGAAAATCCAAATACACTACATCTACCGGTTCACCTTTGTCCATAGTTTTATTCACCCCTTCAAAAAAATGTAGATTCGTGAGGCAAAAAATCCATGCTGGCTGTGTCCCATTAAACCATGTCAGTCTAAATGTTTTGTGATTTTACTCTTTATAACAGTTTCCACGGTTTTTCACGGCAGGCTCACTGGTCTATAGTTTCCTGGATCATCCCTAGAGTCCTTTTTAAATATCTGGGTTACATTGGCAATCTTCCAATCTTCAGATACAACGGATGATTTTAATGACAAGTTACAAATTAATGAAAATAGGTCTGAAATTTCATTATTTAGTTCCTTCAGAACTCTGGGGTGTATACCATCCGGTCCAGGTGATTTACTACTCTTCACTTTGTCAATCAGGCCTACCACATCTTTCAGGTTCACTGTGATTTGATTCAGTTTATTTATTTATTTAAATTCTTTTATATACCGACATTCGTTTGCACATCACATCGGTTTACAGTGAAACAGATAGTTCAATGAAGATTTGTGAAGAGAAAAGGAAATAGGAAAGTTACATATTAACATTTTAGGAGAAACCACAACTTTTCAGGGGGGGAATGTTAAAGGTACAGGGGGCTAGTAGTACAACAACAATGCAATTTTTATATATATAGTGTCTTAACATTGGGAAGATATAGGCGAAAGAAACATAGAAACATAGAAATGACGGCAGAAAAAGGCCAATCGGCCCATCCAGTCTGCCCAGCAAGCTCCCACACTTATTTTCTCATACTTATCTGTTTCATCAACCACCAAATTCAGGGCCCTTGTTGGTAACTGTTTGATTCAAATTTCCTGTAAGGGAGAAAGTAACTTATGATGTCTGGGTAGGGGTGCTTGATTGTTTGGAGAGGGTGGGAGCTATGTAAAGGCCTTTGTGAACAGCCTCGTTTGTCTGACTCATCACCCTTGAAAACTGTCTCCTGGAACTGGTATCTCTCTAACATCCTCTTCAGTAAACATGGAAGCAAAGAAATCGTTTAATCTTTCTGGGATGGCCTTATCTTCCCTAAGTCCCCTTTAACCCTTTGATCATTTAACGGTCCAACCAACTCCCTCACAGGCTTTCTGCGTTGGATATTGTTATGAGCGAGCTCCTCTGGAGGGAGGAGCTAGCAAGCTGGTTGTGAATGACACCTCAAGAGGGAGGACTTAGCAATCTGTTATGGATCTGATGCCGGATAGGCGGAGACATCAGACAGGAGTTAGCATTCTTGATATGTGCGAACTCCTCTGAAGGGAGGAGCTAGCACTCTGTTATGGTTAAACTCCTATGAAGGGGAGGAGTTAGCAATCTTGTTAGGAAAGCTCTGTGTTAGAGCTAGGAGTAGCAATCTGTTGTGTACTAGCTCAAGCAGGAGGTGGAGTTAGCAAGCTGTTATGAATCTGTTGCTGAAGACTCCTGATGGGGAAGGAGTAGCCATCTGCTACCAGAGGAGTGCTTGGAGAGGACACTCAGCTGTAGAGGAATGTAGATAGGCGGATCCTTGGGCTGATGGAAGATGACTGAGCCCCCAGGAGGATATCCTGAGAGGGACCACCGGCTAGGCTTGGATGTGGAGACAGACACACATTAGTTCTTTTATTAGACAGGTTAGTAGAACCACCAGAGGTGGCAGTAGTGAGCTGGTATGCCCGGCACGGCTGAAGTCCCTCAGATACTGGAACCACTATCCCAGGGTTGCTGAGCTGTAGAGAAACTATAGATAGTGAGTAGACAGGGTATGCTGTGTTCATAGCCAGAACTGGATGACAAATCTCACATAAGGTCTTTAGAAGGCTCATTAGCTGGAAAGGGTTAGGCCCTCGAGGAGCGAGTACCTGGTTCCAGGGAAAGCTCTGAGAGAGCGATGGTAACTCACAATTGTCTGTATCTGTGATAGCTTCCAGGCAGTAGAGAGTCTTCAGAGTGTTCAGGAACATGGGCCCTCGAGGAGCGAGTACCGGTTCCTATCAGTAAACTGAATAAAGATAACTCACAAATGTCTGTATCTGTGATAGCTTCCAGGCAGAAGAGAATCTTCAGAGTGTTCAGGAACATGGGCCCTCGAGGAGCGAGTACCGGTTCCTATCTGCAATCTGAAATAGAGAAAAGAGAGCGAGGCCCCTGAGGAGCGGGTACCCCTGGTAAGTCCGAGGAGGCAGAGTAGTTTAGGTAGCGAAACCCTTTGCTAACTCAATCCGTTAGCAATTTCTGAGACCTTTTATATTGGAAGCGGATGACGTCAGTTCAGGGGGACGCCCCTGAGGTTCGCGCCCTTGCTGGTACATCATTCGGAGCGGGCGCCCTACATCATCAGGAACAGGACGGATCCACAGCAGCTTGCCAGTCCGAGGATGCCGGAGGAAGACGGCAAGAGGGAGTCGCCACAGTGGTAAGGCGGGCGGAGTGAGGGCGTCGAGCAGCAACAGATGCAACAGATATATTTTTTAAAGTTTTTACTGTGAGTTTTTGCCTCTACGGCCAACTTCTTTTCAAATTCTCTCTTAGCCTGTCTTATCAATGTCTTACATTTAACTTGCCAACGTTTATGCTTTATCCTATTTTCTTCTGTTGGATCTTTCTTCCAATATTTGAATGAAGATCTTTTGGCTAAAATAGCTTCTTTCATCTCCCCTTTTAACCATGCTGGTAACCGTTTTGCCTTCTTTCCACCTTTCTTAATGTGTGGAATACATCTGGACTGTGCTTCTAGAATGGTATTTTTTAACAATGACCACGCCTCTTGCACACTTTTTACTTTTGTAGCTGCTCCTTTTCAGTTTTTTTTTCACTATTTTTCTTATTTTATCAAGGTTTCCATTTTGAAAGTTTAGCGCTAGAGCCGTGAGGCTGCACAGACCAGGGCTCTTCAGCTTGGGGCAGAGACGGCTGAGAGGGAACAGGACAGAAGTTTATAAAATCATGAGTGGGTGTAACTGGCAAATAAAGGACGGTTACTTACCCTTTCAGATAATGCTAAAACAAGGGGACACGCCATGAAACTAACAACCAGCAGACTGAAGACCGATGTTAGGAAGTTCTCTCTCACTCCGCGCACTATCAAGCGGTGGAATCTGCTGCCAGAGGACGTGGTGAAGGCGAGTTGCACAGCGGGGTTTAAAAGAGGTGTGGACAAGCTCCTGGAAGAAACACATTCTTAGCCAGGGAGACTAAAGAAAGCCATTGCTACCCCTGGGGGTGAGTAAGAGGAATTAGATCTAATTTATGGGATCTGATGGGTCCTTGTGACCTGGCTTCAGGGCCAAATTTCGAGTGACCGGCGCCCTGGCGTGATTGTGCTGCCTCCACATCAGGGTGGAACCTGCCGCAGCCACTCTGGGCCCCTTCTCCTCTCTCCCTGCAGTCCTCAGGACGCCCCCTCGGCTGAGGGTGCCCTGGGTGATCGTCCGGCTCACCCACCCCAGGAACTGGCCGTGCCGGCATTGGACACTGCTGGAGACAGGATGCTGGGGTCAAGGGCCTTGCTCTGAGCCAGGCCCGGATTTAGGATTATGGCTCCTGCTGGTAGAAGAGCAGCAGGGGGAGTCCCGGTTTTTGGATGCCTTCAGAATTTGGTGCCTAAGTCGCCTGTGCCTAAATCTGGCTGTGGACTGATCTGGAGTGGCTTTGGGAGAGAGTATACTGACAACGCCCTCATTCTAACTTGACGGCCTAGGCTTAGAGAGCTTGAGCAGGCCCGACCTCGCACTTCATGCATAAGGAGTATGTCTACCAGATATATTTTCTTGACACAAGGTGAGCGATTATTTTTATTGATGTAACTGTGAAGCACTGTAAATAAATGATTGCACCAGCATTAAGTTAATCAAGCCTTGGGATGTTTCTTGACTGTTCCTGAGGCCGTTGCCGGCCTGAATATGCCTCAGGCGTGTTTTATGTTCTTGTGTTTTCCAGAGATTTCTGTTGTGTAACAAATATCCAGTGAGGAAGTCTCTCTGGTAATGCCTTCCTTCATCTCCCCAGCTCTATAAATACCACGCTGTGAAAGACTGAGATCGCTTACTGAATGCTATTCCGGCTCCCTCGCCTTCTCCTTCAGGAATGTCGCAGTGACGGCAGCTTCCTCCCATCCATCTCGTCACGGTGAGGACAGAGGATCAGAGACAAGAAAATGACTCATGGGATTCCAGGACTTACAGAGGTCCAGAAATCAGCAATTCTGTTTTCCACCCAATCTTCTCATGGTGGTCATCATGATCACTAATATAATACAGAATTTAATATGTAAAATGTGTGTGCGCTGTGAGCGCCTTTCACCCCATCACACATAGTCTGGAACGGAGACGGGACTGGCAATGGCACCGCCGCACTCACCCTGACATCTCTCCAGGCGGCTGTAATGCTGCCCTACCCCGCCAGGCTTCTGCCTTCCTTGGGGTCTCCGGGAGCATGTGCGCCCCTTGAATGATGTCGGCAGGCCTGACCTATTTTAGGACGCCTCGGACTTCCCTTCACTCTCTCAGCAACGAGTCCCCTGCCTGGTCCAGTCCATCCGGCCTTGCCTCGCCCTGTCAGTCTGTCTTGCCCTTGACCTCTGAGTCTTGCCTTGACTTGACCCTTTGTGTCCTGTCCGGTTCTCTGATTCTTTGGTTCTGACCTCAGCTATGACCAATCCCTTGCTTGCCCCCTGTCCCTGATCCCACCTTGTATTTTTGTTTCCATCCTGCTTCTTGCCTGCTGTCTCTGGACTTTCTCTTGGATTAACCTCGGGACTCACCCAAGTCCTGCCTGTGAGGAACGGGGCTGGTTTAGGGGAAGCTCCAGCCTGTTCGCCAGCTGTGGGTGGGGGCCTAGTGGAAATCTGGAAGCCTCTGGATTAGAGAGTCATCTTGCTTCCATAAAGGAGATGCCCCAGGCCAATGCGGTGCCACTCAGCAATGACAGGATGTAGGTCACCTTAGACTGGTCAGTAGGAAAGAAAGTGGAATGCAGCTCGCAATGCCATGCGGCATTGGTTGATGAAGACATGGCATTCCTTGGGATCACCCAGGTATTGAGGATGTGCCGGGAATTGAGGGACCAGACTTGGGAAAGACGCAGAGCTAGGGTAAGGCAGAGCCACAATAGCGGGAAGCTGGGACAGGGGTCAAGGCATCCATATGGTGCATGAGCTTCTCCAGGATCACAGTCACCTGATTTAGAACCCCTTGTTGTTTTTGGACATGTTGAGCTAGGCCTGGTATAGTTTGGAGCAAAGTCAAGAATGCTGAATCCATTGCCTCAGCAATCTGTAAGATTCGTGGACCCTTGTTGCTGTGGAGAGGTTGGCTCAGCCTATTCTCACCGACAGCTGGCAGAGCTATGCCGGGAAAACTCGGGATAGGAACTTCACCTATACCAACCCTTTTCCTCTTGGATTGAGCCCTTGGGTTCTGGAGGCCAGCAGGTCTTAGGCAAGAGTCTGTATGGAAGTGGCTTAAGTGCAGGTCCAGGGACAGACTAGGGTCAGAGGCAGGCAGCAAGCCAGAAGGGTGAATGTCCAGACTGGGGTCAGTGGCAGGCAGCAAACATGAATGATCAAAGTTTGGGCTAGAGTCAGATCCAGAGGTCTGTCCAAGGGCAGGCTTAGGAGACAAGGAGAAGGACGTGACACAGCAGGGTAGGCAGGGAGGCAAGAGCTGGATAAGATGAGGCTGGTCAGGCTGGAGATTCGAGGCAGACACAGGATCAGGAACGCAGGAATCAGGAAGCAACAACTCACACTACATACAGGATGCAAGTGACCCCTTGCTGAGCAAAGAGGAGGCAGCAGGAAAGCCTTAACTAAGGCTTTGGAAGTGACATCATCCACGGGGATGCCATGGCCTATTCCTGCCTTGGGCCCTTTAAATCTGGTGATGCTGGCCGCGTGCTTGCCTAAGGTCGTGCGCAGATGGTGGCAGCTGAGGCAGTGTCCTGCTATGTGGTGGGAGGTCCAGAGAACTGGCAGTGTTGGGGTGAGTGTGGTGGCTTGCGGGAATGTTCTGCAAGCCACCAAACATAACAAAATGTAACCTAAAAAGCCATCTTTCTGAGGTTTTTAAAACTGAAACGCTTGCTCTCCCTGCTCCTAGCCTAGTTGATTGTAAGCAGTGCCTCAGATCTCCTGTAATGCCAGCTCATGCTGTGGAATTCCCTATTCCTCGTTCAAGTGCCGCAGGAGATCGGGATCCAGGTCAAAATGGAAACAGCGGTGGCATCTTAGGCCAATCTCCCTCCTATCCCCACTGGGCTTGGCAGTCGGATAGGAAAGTCACAGCACAGTTCCTTGGGTTGCTTCGTCTTTCCCTGGCTCCGCAGTGTTTGAACCTCAACCCTGTGGCCTCAACAGAAAATGAAGAGGAAGCAGCGCAAGGACTTGCAGTGTCACTGTGCTTTTGTGACTGTGGAGATCAGAGAGGAGAGGGGATTGTCATGGAGGTGGGGGTTGGAATAGGGGATCACTGGGGTGAAGGGCTTTACTGGGAGAGTGATTGGCCTAGTGGTTAGGGCAATGGACCGAGAACCATTACTATTCATAAGACTCCATTTTGTGGAGTTATTATGACAACAGATTCAAAGTGGCACATTTTTGCAGGGGACATGCCGATCCTTTTGCCAGTATGAAATGGGAGATTAGTAGAAGATTTAAGACAATTCAGGGTTAGAGGTGGTGGACAAATGGCTGAAGGATAATGTGAAGGCTTGTGGCTGAGAAATGGGGAAGTAGATCCAGTATTTCAGATCATTCCTAATGGAGATCAGGTACCCCTACGCCAACTGGTGAGGAACCTTAGAATTCAGTTAGATGCAATGTTGACATTGGAGAAATGGTATTTCATGCATTAATATTAAGAAGACCAGACTAACGTAGGAATCCCTCTGGCATCACTGTGGCCTGAGGAGGATTCGTGGCAGGCATCACATTTACCTTCTAATGAAAAAGTTTCATTGGCTAACAACTGAATTCCATGGAGAATTCAAAATCCTAATGCTGCTCTTTAAGAGAAGAAATGAGATGGGTCCAGAATAACCACTTAGAGCGAGTGTCATCTTAGGTGCCAGCATGTGATCTGTGTTCCTGCCAGGGCGACCTGCTGCGGGTGTCTTCATATGAAGAGGCTCAACTGCCATGGAGAAGAAACGGAGCGTTCTCCATTGTGTGCCTCCAATGCGCTCTTCCAGTGGAGACCCAACTCCAGGACGACTTAAGACATGCTGGTGTGAAGGAAGTAGGGCTTAGCAGTTTCACCAAGCATTTGTTGAATTAACGGTAGGGGAAGAAGTGAGGGTATTTGGGCAGATATTGGTACTGGGTACTCGATGGAGAGAGAGTTGCCCTTTATTCTCAAGGAGGATCTTGGGGAGAAGGTGAAGGGGCATTGAGGTCATGAATGTTATGCAACGTGCATGTGTATGTTGTAATCTGCTATTGATTGTTCATGTGGGGTAGTGTCTTTTTAATTATGATGTTTAATTCATTTATTTAAAAATCTTATATGCCTCATCTTCCAAACAAAATTTGTTCAGTGTGGATAAAATTGAACATTCATAAAATTAAACAATTAAAGCATGTGAAACATTAATAATCACATTAAATAAACAGCTAAAAATACATATTTTGGAGAAGAGATGACTGAGGGGGGATATGATAGAGGTCTATAAAATCATGAGAGGTCTAGAACGGGTAGATGTGAATTGGTTATTTACTCTTTTAGATAATAGAAGGACTAGGGGGCAATCGATAAAGTTAGCAAGTAGCACATTTCAGACTAATCGGAGAAAATTCTTTTTCACTCAATGCACAATTAAACTCTGGAATTTGTTGCCAGAGGATGTGGTTCGTGCAGTTAGTATAGCTGTGTTTAAAAAAAGATTGGATAAGTTCTTGGAGGAGAAGTCCATTACCTGCTATTAAGTTCACTTAGAGAATAGTCACTGCCATTAGCAATGGTTACATGGAATAGACTTAGTGTTTGGGTACTTGCCAGGTTCTTGTGGCCTGGATTGGCCTCTGTTGGAAACAGGATGCTGGGCTTGATGGACCCTTGGTCTGACCCAGCATGGCATTTTCTTATGTTCTTATGTTCTTATATAAAACAATTAATTGACATACACAAGTAAAAATAAAGCTCGCATAATATCAGTGAATAACAAACAAGTTTGACCATTATGTAAATGCCCTGCTAAAAAAACAGCTTCAGATCCCTCTCTTCCCTAATCTGGGCTGGCTACCAGTTCCAGAAAGCAGGTGGGAGAAAAGGAAACGCCCTCGCTCATATTCACAATTCGGAGGCAACTGCAACAATGTTTTCCCAGTTGTGGTTCGTAGAGGCGACTGATAAGTTTTATGAAGTGAGGTTTCGAGTCCTGGATCCGTGTGACCTTAAGAAGCTCAGGTTATCTCCCGCTGCCCAGCTGTCCACTCACAGCTCCATATTTACACACGGGCCGGTACAGTAAGGACGCGTAAGAAGGAGTGCGGCAGTGCCGGGCGCACACCCTCGTTTGCCGCACTCACAGTTTGGATCACATACTGCTCGATACAGTATTCAAATGAGACGCAAATCCAAGCCGCGTCCAAAGCGCGTCCATGAAGCGGTAGGCGTGCGCAATCCATTTTACTGTATAGAGCGGTATACAGCGCCCGTACAGTATCCTGGGTGCGCTGGTACCTGTCATTTCCAATGTCCGTCCACCAGGAAAGTGGATGGTTCTCCTACAGACCCCGCTGCCTCGAGCGCCCGGTGTCAGGCAAGCCCCAGCAGCCGGCGATCGGCGGCAGGGAGCGCCACAAAGCACCTGTGCGCGCAGCTCCGATTTTCCGCCTCCTTCAGACGGGCAAGAGAGAGACGAAATTTCATGGGCAAACTTTCCCCCAGCCCCCGCTCACCTGCCCTGGCCGCGGCCACGCAAGCCCCCAGCAGCAGCAGCAGCAGAAGGCGTCCATGGGTGCCGTCTCCCATGCGGGCGCGCTGACGCTCCGGAGCAGCCCCAGTCCTCTCTCCCCTCCTCCCGAGGCGCGCACCGCGGCTCCCCTGCCTCCCGGGGGCAGCCGGCGGCGAGAGCGGCTTCAGCAGCCCCGGGGCGGATCGGGCGCTCCCCATGCGAGGCGCTTCCAGCAACCCCCGCCGGCGAAGGTGCATGAACGCGCCTCGGGAGGAGGGGAGAGAGGACTGGAGCTGCTCCGGAGCCGTCAGCGCGCCCGCACGGGAGACCGGCACCCATGGACGCCCTTCTGCTGCTGCTGCTGCTGGGGGCCTGCGTGGCCGCGGCCAGGGCAGGTGAGCGGGGGCTGGGGGAAAGTTTGCCCGTGAAATTTCGTCTCTCTCTTTTGCCGTCCGAAGGAGACGGAAAATCGGAGCTGCGCGCACAGGTGCTTTGTGGCGCTCCCTGCCCCGATCGCCGGCTGCTGGGGCTTGCCTGACGCTTGCCAAGCTGGCAATCCCCGATGCCCGGCGTAATCAGAAATGATTTTCGCCCTGCGCCTTGCTTTATTTTTTGTAATAATTTTTCCCCCTTGTGCGAGAAGCATTTTTTTCTGTGGATTGGGTTGGTTTGGGACTGGGCGGCTAAGTTCACCACACTAACGCCAGGGTCAGGGTAGCGGTAAATTTGCGGGTTGAAGACGCGGCAAAACAGTTGGTTAAAAAGGCGATAATCTGGGCGCACGTTACTGTATGGGAGGAATAGCTAATCCGATCGTTTACATATCATACATGCGCGGGCGGAAAGGGATACGCGTCGATCTCAAGAAGCGTAAGGACGCGTAAAACCGGATACTGAATCACGGGTTAGACATACGCGTCCAAATTGTGCGTACAGAGCGGGTTAGAACAGGGTAACCGCGCGCGCTTTACTGTATGGGCCTGTGTGTTTGTCTGGCTAGGTTTCAGTTTTAAATTTCCTGTCATGTTCCCAGCCCCAGTTTTTATCCAGATAAGTGGGAGGTGTTCTGGGGCGTGGCGGGTTTATCTGGATCCCATGCTCAGTGTTATTCCGCTGAATGAGCCGGGTCACTCTGGTGGT
>NW_021820873.1:0-116684 GCF_901001135.1 Rhinatrema bivittatum | reverse complement strand
GACGGGCGTAACAAGTAGGGAGCCATACTATTTAGGTTCTTACAGAGCCTTGTGGGCAGATGTGGGAAGGAGAAGGTGCAGGGGGGAATGAAGTGGGAATCAGCTGCCGAAGACGGCAGAGTACAAGTGGGTATGGAGAGAGGGCTTCCAGACGGTCACGCTCTGTGGCTTGGCAGCTGGGAAAGATTCCTGCAATGTGTATGGCAGCGACTGAATGGACCGATTCTTTTTCTGCCATCATACTACATCTAGGTCATTTATTTACTAGTGAAACGTGTTGCTCAAGTAGTCTAGTCTAAGAGCCTGAGTGTGTGCATGTGCAGTCAGTGTGCATGCATAGGAGAACCTGTGCTCACTTGCGCGTGCTTCTGAGAGGAAAAGGACAGTGGGCTTTACTTTCCCTTTGAAAATTACGCCAGGAAAAAGTGCCTGCAGAGATGTGCACGTGCTTCTTCCACACTTACTTTTTGCCTTGAGAAGCATGCATGGAATAAAAATAAATCTACGTGCAGAGTTTCTCTCCTTCCCAGCTCTCCTCCATTCACATTGTTCATCTCCAGGTGCAGTTTTAGCCTGAGAAGGGCTGCTGAATTTACCCAGATATCAGTTCCTGAAAATTTCCTGCCAATTCCAGAAATTTAGAATGACGTTACCATGCTCTCTCCCTCTTTCTGTGGTTCTGTTTCAGGGCCCTCCAGAAAGAGGATCACCTAAACCCGGGTGTCCCGTGACAGTTGGAACTGATGAAGACACCACCCATGGAAGTCCTGGGAGAATTACGAGTCCATCTACAATGGTCTGGGTTTAAACCCAGGTATCCCTTGACAGTTGGAACTGATGAAGACACCACCCACGGAACTCCTGGGAGAATTACGAGTCCAGCTACAATGGTCTGGGTTAAACCCGGGTGTCCCGTGACAGTTGGAACTGATGTAGACACCACCCAAGGAACTCCTGGGAGAATTACGTCTCCAGCTACAATGGTCTGGGTTTAAACCCGGGTCCCGTGACAGTTGGAACTGATGAAACACCACCCACGGAAGTCCTGGGAGAATTACGAGTCCAGCTACAATGGTCTGGGTTTAAACCGGGTGTCCCGTGACAGTTGGAACTGATGAAGACACCACCCACGGAAGTCTGGGAGAATTACGAGTCCACTACAATGGTCTGGGTTTAAACCCGGGGTCCCGTGACAGTTGGAACTGATGAAGACACCACCCACGAACTCCTGGGAGAATTACGAGTCCAGCTACAATGGTCTGGGTTTAAACCCGGGTGTCCCGTGACAGTTGGAACTGATGAAGACAACCCCATGGATGTCCTGGGAGAATTACGAGTCCAGCTACAATGGTCTGGGTTTAAACCCGGGTCCTGTGACAGTTGGAACTGATGAAGACACCACCCACGGAAGTCTTGGGAGAATTACGAGTCCAACTACAATGGTCTGGGTTTAAACTCGGGTGCCCTGTGACAGTTGGAACTGATGAAGACACCACCCACAGAACTCCTGGGAGAATTACGAGTCCAGCTACAATGGTCTGGGTTTCAACCCGGGTCCCTGACAGTTGGAAATGATGAAGACACCACCCACAGAACTCCTGGGAGAATTACGTCTCCAGCTACAATGGTCTGGGTTTTAACCCAGGAGTCCCGTGACAGTTGGAACTGATGAAGACATCACCCACGGAAGTCCTGGGAGAATTACGAGTCCAGCTACATGGTCTGGGTTTAAACCCGGGTGTCCCGTGACAGTTGGAACTGATGAAGACACCACCCACGGAACTCCTGGGAGAATTACGAGTCCAGCTACAATGGTCTGGGTTTAAACCCAGGAGTCCCCGTGACAGTTGGAACTGATGAAGACACCACCCACGAACTCCTGGGAGAATTACGTCTCCAGCTACAATGGTCTGGGTTTAAACCCGGGTCCCGTGACAGTTGGAACTGATGAAGACACCACCCATGGAACTCCTGGGAGAATTACGTCTCAGCTACAATGGTCTGGGTTTTAACCCGGAGTCCCGTGACAGTTGGAACTGATGAAGACACCACCCACGGAACTCCTGGGAGAATTATGAGTCCAGCTACAATAGTCTGGGTTTAAACCCGGGTGTCCCGTGACAGTTGGAACTGATGAAGACACCACCCACGGAACTCCTGGGAGAATTACGAGTCCAGCTACAATGGTCTGGGTTTAAACCCGGGTGTTCCGTGACAGTTGGAACTGATGAAGACACCACCCACGGAACTCCTGGGAGAATTACGAGTCCAGCTACAATGGTCTGGGTTTAAACCCGGGTGTCCGTGACAGTTGGAACTGATGAAGACACCACCCACGGAACTCCTGGGAGAATTACGCGTCCAGCTACAATGGTCTGGGTTTAAACCCGGGTGTCCCGTGACAGTTGGAACTGATGAAGACACCACCCACGGAACTCCTGGGAGAATTACTCGTCCAGCTACAATGGTCTGGGTTTAAACCCAGGAGTCCTGTGACAGTTGGAACTGATGAAGACACCACCCACGGAAGTCTTGGGAGAATTACGAGTCCAGCTACAATGGTCTGGGTTTAAACCCGGGTGTCCCGTGACAGTTGGAACTGATGAAGACACTACCCACGGAACTCCTGGGAGAATTATCCCAGCTACAATGGTCTGGGTTTAAACCCGGGTGTCCCGTGACAGTTGGAACTGATGAAGACACCACCCATGGAACTCCTGGGAGAATTACGCGTCCAGCTACAATGGTCTGGGTTTAAGGCGAGGCAGTACAGGAGTCTGCGTACGCTAAACATTCTTTGGCTCATTTAATTCATTTCGTTCTTTTTTTTATACATTACTCTTTTACATTTTGTTTCCATTTGTTTCATTATTTTACACATGTAAACCTTTGTTTTACGTCCATAAAATTGGATTTTAAGTACAAGTTTGTATGCATAAAAGAGTTCTGTACACATAGGAGGTAATTTTTAAAGGAGTCAAGCACGTAAATGAAACGTACTATAGTAGCAATTTTCAAAAGACATTTAAATGCATTAAATGCACTTACACATGAATATCCTATGGACAATTCAATGGCCTATTTTGTAGCAATTTTCAATAACCCACTTATACGAGTAAAGTGCATTTATATGTGCAAAACCCAATTTTAAGCATGTAAATGCTTTTTCAAAACAGGCGTAAGAGCATAAAAAACTAATAGATCATACTGGATAGACCAAGCCCAGCATCCTGTTTCCAACAGTGGCCAATACAAGTCACAAGTACCTGGCAAGTACTCAAACATTAAATAGATCTCAAGCTACTATTGCTTATTAATTGATAGCAGTTTATGGATTTTTCCTATAGGAACTTATCCAAACCTTTTTTAAACTCAGTTACGAAAACTTCCATAACCACATCCTCTGGCAATGAATTCCAGAGCTTAACTAGGCACTGAGTGATAAAGAATTTTCTTTGATTTTGTTTTAAATGTGCTACTTGCTAACTTCATGGAGTACCCCCTAGTACTTCTATAATCTGAGAGAGTAAATAACCGATTTACATTAACTTGTTCAAGTCCTTTCATGATTCTGTAGACCTCTATCATATCCCCCCCTCAGCTGTCTCTTCTCCAAGCTGAACAGCCCTAACCTCTTCAGCCTTTCCTCATAGGGGAGCTGTTCCATTCCCCCCTTTATCATTTTGATCGCCATTCTCTGAACTTTCTCCAGCGCAACTATATCTTTTTTGAGATGCGGCGACCAGAATTGTACACAGTATTCAAGGTGCGGTCTCACCATGGAGCGATACAGAGGCATTATGACATCTACCATTTTGCCATTCTCTTCCTAATAATTCCTAACATTCTGTTTGCTTTTTTGACTGCCACAGCACAAAGAGCTGATGATTTCAATATGTTATCCATAACGCCAAGATCTCTTTCTTAGGTGGTAGCTCCTAATATGGAGCCTAACATTGTGTAACTACAGCAAGGGTTATTTTTTCCTATATGCATCACCTTGCATTTATCCACATTAAATTTCATCTGCCATTTGGATGCCCAATTTTCCAGTCTTTCAAGGTCCTCCTGCAATTTATCACAATCTGCTTGAGATTTAACTACTCTGAATAATTTTGTATCATCTGCAAATTTGATAACCTCACTCATCGTATTCCTTTCCAGATCATTATAAATATATTAAAACGCACTGGGCCAAGTACAGATCCCTGAGGCACTCCACTGTTTACCCCTTTTCCCACTGAGAAAGAAAATTGACCATTTAATCCTACTCTCCTGTTTTCCTGTCTTTTAACCAGTTTGTAATCCACGAAAGGACATCGCCTCCTATCCATGACTTGTAGTTTTCTTAGAAGCCTTTCATGAGGGACTTTGTCGAATGCCTTCTGAAAATCCAAATACACTACATCTACCCGGTTCACCTTTGTCCATAGTTTTTATTCACCCCCTTCAAAAAAATGTAGATTCGTGAGGCAAAAAATCCATGCTGGCTGTGTCCCATTAAACCATGTCAGTCTAAATGTTTTGTGATTTTACTCTTTATAACAGTTTCCAATGGTTTTTCACGGCAGGCTCACTGGTCTATAGTTTCCTGGATCATCCCTAGAGTCCTTTTTAAATATCTGGGTTACATTGGCAATCTTCCAATCTTCAGATACAACGGATGATTTTAATGACAAGTTACAAATTAATGAAAATAGGTCTGAAATTTCATTATTTAGTTCCTTCAGAACTCTGGGGGTGTATACCATCCGGTCCAGGTGATTTACTACTCTTCACTTTGTCAATCAGGCCTACCACATCTTTCAGGTTCACTGTGATTTGATTCAGTTTATTTATTTATTTAAATTCTTTTATATACCGACATTCGTTTGCACATCACATCGGTTTACAGTGAAACAGATAGTTCAATGAAGATTTGTGAAGAGAAAAGGAAATAGGAAAGTACATATTAACATTTTAGGAGAAACCACAACTTTTCAGGGGGGGAATGTTAAAGGTACAGGGGGCTAGTAGTACAACAACAATGCAATTTTTATATATATAGTGTCTTAACATGGGAAGATATAGGCGAAAGAAACATAGAAACATAGAAATGACGGCAGAAAAAGGCCAATCGGCCCATCCAGTCTGCCCAGCAAGCTCCCACACTTATTTCTCATACTTATCTGTTCATCAACCACCAAATTCAGGGCCCTTGTTGGTAACTGTTGATTCAAATTCCTGTAAGGGAGAAAGTAACTTATGATGTCTGGGAGGGGTGCTTGATTGTTTGGAGAGGGTGGGAGCTATGTAAAGGCCTTTGTGAACAGCCTCGTTTGTCTGACTCATCCACCCTTGAAAACTGTCTCCTGGAACTGGTATCTCTCTAACATCCTCTTCAGTAAACATGGAAGCAAAGAAATCGTTTAATCTTTCTGGGATGGCCTTATCTTCCCTAAGTCCCCTTTAACCCTTTGATCATTTAACGGTCCAACCAACTCCCTCACAGGCTTTCTGCGTTGGATATTGTTATGAGCGAGCTCCTCTGGAGGGAGGAGCTAGCAAGCTGGTTGTGAATGACACCTCAAGAGGGAGGACTTAGCAATCTGTTTATGGATCTGATGCCGGATAGGCGGAGACATCAGACAGGAGTTAGCATTCTTGATATGTGCGAACTCCCTCTGAAGGGAGGAGCTAGCACTCTGTTATGGTTAAACTCCTATGAAAGGGGAGGAGTTAGCCAATCTTGTTAGGAAAGCTCTGTGTTAGAGCTAGGAGTAGCAATCTGTTGTGTACTAGCTCAAGCAGGAGGTGGAGTTAGCAAGCTGTTATGAATCTGTTGCTGAGACTCCTGATGGGAGAAGGAGTAGCCATCTGCTACCAGGAGGAGTGCTTGGAGAGGAGGACACTCAGCTGTAGAGAATGTAGATAGGCGGATCCTTGGGCTGATGGAAGATGACTGAGCCCCCAGGAGGGGATATCCTGAGAGGGACCACCGCTAGGCTTGGATGTGGAGACAGACACACATTAGTTCTTTTATTAGACAGGGTTAGTAAAACACCAGAGGTGTCAGTAGTGGAGCTGGTATGCCCGGCACGGCTGAAGTCCCTCAGATACTGGAACCACTATCCCAGGGTTGCTGAGCTGTAGAGAACCTATAGATAGTGAGTAGACAGGGTATGCTGTGTTCATAGCCAGAACTGGATGACAAATCTCACATAAGTCTTTAGAAGGCTCATTAGCTTGGAAAGGGTTAGGCCCTCGAGGAGCGAGTACCTGGTTCCAGGGAAAGCTCTGAGAGAGCGATGGTAACTCACAATTGTCTGTATCTGTGATAGCTTCCAGGCAGTAGAGAGTCTTCAGAGTGTTCAGGAACATGGGCCCTCGAGGAGCGAGTACCGGTTCCTATCAGCAAACTGAATAAAGATAACTCACAAATGTCTGTATCTGTGATAGCTTCCAGGCAGAAGAGAATCTTCAGAGTGTTCAGGAACATGGGCCCTCAAGGAGCGAGTACCGGTTCCTATCTGCAATCTGAAATAGAGAAAAGAGAGCGAGGCCCCTGAGGAGCGGGTACCCCTGGTAAGTCCGAGGAGGCAGAGTAGTTTAGGTAGCGAAACCCTTTGCTAACTCAATCCGTTAGCAATTTCTGAGACCTTTTATATTGGAAGCGGACGCCCCTGAGGTTCGCGCCCTTGCTGGTACATCATTCGGAGCGGGCGCCCTACATCATCAGGAACAGGACGGATCCACAGCATCTTGCCAGTCCGAGGATGCCGGAGGAAGACGGCAAGAGGGAGTCGCCACAGTGGTAAGGCGGGCGGAGTGAGGGCGTCGAGCAGCAACAGATGCAACAGATATATTTTTTAAAAGTTTTTACTGTGAGTTTTTGCCTCTACGGCCAACTTCTTTCAAATTCTCTCTTAGCCTGTCTTATCAATGTCTTACATTTTAACTTGCCAACGTTTATGCTTTATCCTATTTTCTTCTGTTGGATCTTTCTTCCAATATTTGAATGAAGATCTTTTGGCTAAAATAGCTTCTTTCATCTCCCCTTTTAACATGCCGGTAATCGTTTTGCCTTCTTTCCACCTTTCTTAATGTGTGGAATACATCGGACTGTGCTTCTAGAATGGTATTTTTAACAATGACCACGCCTCTTGCACACTTTTTACTTTTGTAGCTGCTCCTTTTTCAGTTTTTTTTTCACTATTTTCTTATTTTATCAAGGTTTCCATTTTGAAAGTTTAGCGCTAGAGCCGTGAGGCTGCACAGACCAGGGCTCTTCAGCTTGGGGCAGAGACGGCTGAGAGGGAACAGGACAGAAGTTTATAAAATCATGAGTGGGTGTAACTGGCAAATAAAGGACGGTTACTTACCCTTTCAGATAATGCTAAAACAAGGGACAACGCCATGAAACTAACAACCAGCAGACTGAAGACCGATGTTAGGAAGTTTCTCTCTCACTCTCCGCGCACTATCAAGCGGTGGAATCTGCTGCCAGAGGACGTGGTGAAGGCGAGTTGCACAGCGGGGTTTAAAAGAGGTGTGGACAAGCTCCTGGAAGAAACACATTCTTAGCCAGGGAGACTAAAGAAAGCCATTGCTACCCCTGGGGGTGAGTAGAGGAAATTAGATCTAATTTATGGGATCTGATGGGTCCTTGTGACCTGGCTTCAGGGCCAAATTTCGAGTGACCGGCGCCCTGGCGTGATTGTGCTGCCTCCACATCAGGGTGGAACCTGCCGCAAGCCACTCTGGGCCCCTTCTCCTCTCTCCCTGCAGTCCTCAGGACGCCCCCTCGCTGAGGGTGCCCTGGGTGATCGTCCGGCTCACCCACCCCAGGAACTGGCCCTGCCGGCATTGGACACTGCTGGAGACAGGATGCTGGGGTCAAGGGCCTTGCTCTGAGCCAGGCCCGGATTTAGGATTATGGCTCCTGCTGGTAGAAGAGCAGCAGGGGGAGTCCCGGTTTTTGGATGCCTTCAGAATTTGGTGCCTAAGTCGCCTGTGCCTAAATCTGGCTGTGGACTGATCTGGAGTGGCTTTGGGAGAGAGTATACTGACAACGCCCTCATTCTAACTTGACGGCCTAGGCTTAGAGAGCTTGAGCAGGCCCGACCTCGCACTTCATGCATAAGGAGTATGTCTACCAGATATATTTTCTTGACACAAGGTGAGCGATTATTTTTATTGATGTAACTGTGAAGCACTGTAAATAAATGATTGCACCAGCATTAAGTTATCAAGCCTTGGGATGTTTCTTGACTGTTCCTGAGGCCGTTGCCGGCCTGAATATGCCTCAGGCGTGTTTTATGTTCTTGTGTTTTCCAGAGATTTCTGTTGTGTAACAAATATCCAGTGAGGAAGTCTCTCTGGTAATGCCTTCCTTCATCTCCCCAGCTCTATAAATACCACGCTGTGAAAGACTGAGATCGCTTACTGAATGCTATTCCGGCTCCCCTCGCCTTCTCCTTCAGGAATGTCGCAGTGACGGCAGCTTCCTCCCATCCATCTCGTCACGGTGAGGACAGAGGATCAGAGACAAGAAAATGACTCATGGGATTCCAGGACTTACAGAGGTCCAGAAATCAGCAATTCTGTTTTCCACCCAATCTTCTCATGGTGGTCATCATGATCACTAATATAATACAGAATTTAATATGTAAAATGTGTGTGCGCTGTGAGTGCCTTTCACCCCATCACACATAGTCTGGAACGGAGACGGGACTGGCAATGGCACCGCCGCACTCACCCTGACATCTCTCCAGGCGGCTGTAATGCTGCCCTACCCCGCCAGGCTTCTGCCTTCCTTGGGGTCTCCGGGAGCATGTGCGCCCCTTGAATGATGTCGGCAGGCCTGACCTATTTTAGGACGCCTCGGACTTCCCTTCACTCTCTCAGCAACGAGTCCCCTGCCTGGTCCAGTCCATCCGGCCTTGCCTCGCCCTGTCAGTCTGTCTTGCCCTTGACCTCTGAGTCATGCCTTGACTTGTCCCTTTGTGTCCTGTCTGGTTCTCTGATTCTTTGGTTCTGACCTCAGCTATGACCAATCCCTTGCTTGCCCCCTGTCCCTGATCCCACCTTGTGTTTTTGTTTCCATCCTGCTTCTTGCCTGCTGTCTCTGGACTTTCTCTTGGATTAACCTCGGGACTCACCCAAGTCCTGCCAACCCTTGCAAGCCAAGGGCTCAACCTGTGAGGGACGGGGCTGGTTTAGGGGAAGCTCCAGCCTGTTCGCCAGCTGTGGGTGGGGGCCTAGTGGAAATCTGGAAGCCTCTGGATTAGAGAGTCATCTTGCTTCCATAAAGGAGATGCCCCAGGCCAATGCGGTGCCACTCAGCAATGACAGGATGTAGGTCACCTTAGACTGGTCAGTAGGAAAGAAAGTGGAATGCAGCTCGCAATGCCATGCGGCATTGGTTGATGAAGACATGGCATTCCTTGGGATCACCCAGGTATTGAGGATGTGCCGGGAATTGAGGGACCAGACTTGGGAAAGACGCAGAGCTAGGGTAAGGCAGAGCCACAATAGCGGGAAGCTGGGACAGGGGTCAAGGCATCCATATGGTGCATGAGCTTCTCCAGGATCACAGTCACCTGATTTAGAACCCCTTGTTGTTTTTGGACATGTTGAGCTAGGCCTGGTATAGTTTGGAGCAAAGTCAAGAATGCTGAATCCATTGCCTCAGCAATCTGTAAGATTCGTGGACCCTTGTTGCTGTGGAGAGGTTGGCTCAGCCTATTCTCACCGACAGCTGGCAGAGCTATGCCGGGAAAACTCGGGATAGGAACTTCACCTATACCAACCCTTTTCCTCTTGGATTGAGCCCTTGGGTTCTGGAGGCCAGCAGGTCTTAGGCAAGAGTCTGTATGGAAGTGGCTTAAGTGCAGGTCCAGGGACAGACTAGGGTCAGAGGCAGGCAGCAAGCCAGAAGGGTGAATGTCCAGACTGGGGTCAGTGGCAGGCAGCAAACATGAATGATCAAAGTTTGGGCTAGAGTCAGATCCAGAGGTCTGTCCAAGGGCAGGCTTAGGAGACAAGGAGAAGGACTGACACAGCAGGGTAGGCAGGGAGGCAAGAGCTGGATAAGATGAGGCTGGTCAGGCTGGAGATTCGAGGCAGACACAGGATCAGGAACGCAGGAATCAGGAAGCAACAACTCACACTACATACAGGATGCAAGTGACCCCTTGCTGAGCAAAGAGGAGGCAGCAGGAAAGCCTTAACTAAGGCTTTGGAAGTGACATCATCCACGGGGATGCCATGGCCTATTCCTGCCTTGGGCCCTTTAAATCTGGTGATGCTGGCCGCGTGCTTGCCTAAGGTCGTGCGCAGATGGTGGCAGCTGAGGCAGTGTCCTGCTATGTGGTGGGAGGTCCAGAGAACTGGCAGTGTTGGGGTGAGTGTGGTGGCTTGCGGGAATGTTCTGCAAGCCACCAAACATAACAAAATGTAACCTAAAAAGCCATCTTTCTGAGGTTTTTAAAACTGAAACGCTTGCTCTCCCTGCTCCTAGCCTAGTTGATTGTAAGCAGTGCCTCAGATCTCCTGTAATGCCAGCTCATGCTGTGGAATTCCCTATTCCTCGTTCAAGTGCCGCAGGAGATCGGGATCCAGGTCAAAATGGAAACAGCGGTGGCATCTTAGGCCAATCTCCCTCCTATCCCCACTGGGCTTGGCAGTTGGATAGGAAAGTCACAGCACAGTTCCTTGGGTTGCTTCGTCTTTCCCTGGCTCCGCAGTGTTTTAACCTCAACCCTGTGGCCTCAACAGAAAATGAAGAGGAAGCAGCGCAAGGACTTGCAGTGTCACTGTGCTTTTGTGACTGTGGAGATCAGAGAGGAGAGGGGATTGTCATGGAGGTGGGGGTTGGAATAGGGGATCACTGGGGTGAAGGGCTTTACTGGGAGAGTGATTGGCCTAGTGGTTAGGGCAATGGACCGAGAACCATTACTATTCATAAGACTCCATTTTGTGGAGTTATTATGACAACAGATTCAAAGTGGCACATTTTTGCAGGGGACATGCCGATCCTTTTGCCAGTATGAAATGGGAGATTAGTAGAAGATTTAAGACAATTCAGGGTTAGAGGTGGTGGACAAATGGCTGAAGGATAATGTGAAGGCTTGTGGCTGAGAATGGGGAAGTAGATCCAGTATTTCAGATCATTCCTAATGGAGATCAGGTACCCCTACGCCAACTGGTGAGGAACCTTAGAATTCAGTTAGATGCAATGTTGACATTGGAGAAATGGTATTTCATGCATTAATATTAAGAAGACCAGACTAACGTAGGAATCCCTCTGGCATCACTGTGGCCTGAGGAGGATTCGTGGCAGGCATCACATTTACCTTCTAATGAAAAAGTTTCATTGGCTAACAACTGAATTCCATGGAAAATTCAAAATCCTAATGCTGCTCTTTAAGAGAAGAAATGAGATGGGTCCAGAATAACCACTTAGAGCGAGTGTCATCTTAGGTGCCAGCGTGTGATCTGTGTTCCTGCCAGGGCGACCTGCTGCGGGTGTCTTCATATGAAGAGGCTCAACTGCCATGGAGAAGAAACGGAGCGTTCTCCATTGTGTGCCTCCAATGCGCTCTTCCAGTGGAGACCCAACTCCAGGACGACTTAAGACATGCTGGTGTGAAGGAAGTAGGGCTTAGCAGTTTCACCAAGCATTTGTTGAATTAACGGTAGGGGAAGAAGTGAGGGTATTTGGGCAGATATTGGTACTGGGTTACTCGATGGGAGAGAGAGATGCCCTTTATTCTCAAGGAGGATCTTGGGGAGAAGGTGAAGGGGCATTGAGGTCATGAATGTTATGCAACGTGCATGTGTATGTTGTAATCTGCTATTGATTGTTCATGTGGGGTAGTGTCTTTTTAATTATGATGTTTAATTCATTTATTTAAAAATCTTATATGCCTCATCTTCCAAACAAAATTTGTTCAGTGTAGATAAAAATTGAACATTCATAAAATTAAACAATTAAAGCATGTGAAACATTAATAATCACATTAAATAAACAGCTAAAAATACATATTTTGGAGAAGAGATGACTGAGGGGGGATATGATAGAGGTCTATAAAATCATGAGAGGTCTAGAACGGGTAGATGTGAATTGGTTATTTACTCTTTTGGATAATAGAAGGACTAGGGGGCAATCGATGAAGTTAGCAAGTAGCACATTTCAGACTAATCGGAGAAAATTCTTTTTCACTCAATGCACAATTAAACTCTGGAATTTGTTGCCAGAGGATGTGGTTAGTGCAGTTAGTATAGCTGTGTTTAAAAAAAGATTGGATAAGTTCTTGGAGGAGAAGTCCATTACCTGCTATTAAGTTCACTTAGAGAATAGCCACTGCCATTAGCAATGGTTACATGGAATAGACTTAGTGTTTGGGTACTTGCCAGGTTCTTGTGGCCTGGATTGGCCTCTGTTGGAAACAGGATGCTGGGCTTGATGGACCCTTGGTCTGACCCAGCATGGCATTTTCTTATGTTCTTATGTTCTTATATAAAACAATTAATTGACATACACAAGTAAAAATAAAGCTCGCATAATATCAGTGAATAACAAACAAGTTTGACCATTATGTAAATGCCCTGCTAAAAAAACAGCTTCAGATCCCTCTCTTCCCTAATCTGTGCTGGCTACCAGTTCCAGAAAGCAGGTGGGACAAAAGGAAACGCCCTCGCTCATATTCACAATTCGGAGGCAACTGCAACAATGTTTTCCCAGTTGTGGTTCGTAGAGGCGACTGATAAGTTTTATGAAGTGAGGTTTCGAGTCCTGGATCCGTGTGACCTTAAGAAGCTCAGGTTATCTCCCGCTGCCCAGCTGTCCACTCACAGCTCCATATTTACACACGGGCCGGTACAGTAAGGACGCGTAAGAAGGAGTGCGGCAGTGCCGGGCGCACCCTCGTTTGCCGCGCGCACAGTTTGGATCACTTACCGCCCGATACAGTATTCAAATGAGACGCAAATCCAAGCCGCGTCCAAAGCGCGTCCATGAAGCGGTAGGCGTGCGCAATCCATTTTACTGTATAGAGCGGTATACAGCGCCCGTACAGTATCCTGGGTGCGCTGGTACCTGTCATTTCCAATGTCTGTCCACCAGGAAAGTGGATGGTTCTCCTACAGACCCCGCTGCCTCGAGCGCCCGGCGTCAGGCAAGCCCCAGCAGCCGGCGATCGGCGGCAGGGAGCGCCACAAAGCACCTGTGCGCGCAGCTCCGATTTTCCGCCTCCTTCAGACGGGCAAGAGAGAGACGAAATTTCACGGGCAAACTTTCCCCCAGCCCCCGCTCACCTGCCCTGGCCGCGGCCACGCAAGCCCCCAGCAGCAGCAGCAGCAGAAGGGCGTCCATGGGTGCCGGCCTCCCGTGCGGGCGCGCTGACAGCTCCGGAGCAGCCCCAGTCCCCTCTCCCCTCCTCCCGAGGCGCGCACCGCGGCTCCCCTGCCTCCCGGGGGCAGCCGGCGGCGAGAGCGGCTTCAGCAGCCCCGGGGCGGATCGGGCGCTCCCCATGCGAGGCGGCTTCCAGCAACCCCCGCCGGCGAAGGTGCATGAACGCGCCTCGGGAGGAGGGGAGAGAGGACTGGAGCTGCTCCGGAGCCGTCAGCGCGCCCGCAAGGGAGACCGGCACCCATGGACGCCCTTCTGCTGCTGCTGCTGCTGGGGGCCTGCGTGGCCGTGGCCAGGGCAGGTGAGCGGGGGCTGGGGGAAAGTTTGCCCGTGAAATTTCGTCTCTCTCTTTTGCCCGTCCGAAGGAGACGGAAAATCGGAGCTGCGCGCACAGGTGCTTTGTGGCGCTCCCTGCCGCCGATCGCCGGCTGCTGGGGCTTGCCTGACGCTTGCCAAGCTGGCAATCCCCGATGCCCGAGCGTAATACAGAAATGATTTTCGCCCTGCGCCTTGCTTTATTTTTTGTAATAATTTTTCCCCCTTGTGCGAGAAGCATTTTTTTCTGTGGATTGGGTTGGTTTGGGACTGGGCGGCTAAGTTCACCACACTAACGCCAGGGTCAGGGTAGCGGTAAATTTGCGGGTTGAAGACGCGGCAAAACAGTTGGTTAAAAAGGCGATAATCTGGGCGCACGTTACTGTATGGGAGGGAATAGCTAATCCGATCGTTTACATATCATATACATGCGGCGGGCGGAAAGGGATACGCGTCGATCTCAAGAAGCGGTAAGGACGCGTAAAACCGGATACTGAATCACGGGTTAGACATACGCGTCCAAATTGTGCGTACAGAGCGGGTTAGAAACAGGGTAACCGCGGCCGCGCTTTACTGTATGGGCCTGTGTGTTTGTCTGGCTAGGTTTCAGTTTTAAATTTCCTGTCATGTTCCCAGCCCCAGTTTTTATCCAGATAAGTGGGAGGTGTTCTGGGGCGTGGCGGGTTTATCTGGATCCCATGCTCAGTGTTATTCCGCTGAATGAGCCGGGTCACTCTGGTGGTGCCATGCAGCAGTCCTAAGATTATCCGGATAAACATATTCAGATTCATTTTGATGTATTCGGGTACATTCAGCGGCACAGCCTCGCCATTAATTATCCCGTCTGCAATCCGATGACGTCTGCATGGATAACTAACCCAGACTGCCTGTTGGGTTGGGTGGTCCCCGGGTCTCCCCCATGAACCACTGCACTTATCTCCGGGCCAGAGGCACTGCCATCGGCCCCCAAAGCCACCGAGGATCTCCTAGGCAGCCGTGCGGCAGGACATCGCCAATTCTCTACCAGCCTTCTCCTGGGCGCGCCCGCCCAAGGTCACCATATTTAATGGGCCCGTGGTGGGAAATTCCCCGCAGCACCCACAGATGACTTCACAAGCTCTGGCCTGTAAAAGACCCTCGCTTCCCTACAGTCCTCACCTCGGCAACAGGTCTCCCTATGTTCCTGTAGCCTGAATTGCCTCCCTGTTTTATGTCCTTGTTCTCCGGTTCCTGTGTTCCTTGCCTTCGGTTCCTCACCTGCCTATTCTACTCCTTGCCATCCTGCCCTGCCTATCCGTCCCTTTTTCCCTACGGACGGATACCAGGTTTTGGCCTTGGGCTGACTCCTGGACACTCTTGCCTGCTATTGACCACTGCCTGACTCCTGGATAGTCTGACCACCGCCTGCCCCAGGAGATGCCTCTCTTTCTCCCTGCTCTGACGTAGCTTACCTCGACAGATCTGTCCATCCCCACAGGCCCTCAGCTAAGACCAGCCAGCCCTGGCACGCAAAGACTCAACCCAAGGGGAACGTGGGCGAGTAAACGTGAAGCACCAGCTGGGACCTCTGCCTCATCTGGGTCTGCCTGATGTCAACCCCGCCTCAGTCTAAGGGTCCACATCTGCAACACTGCCTGTGGCTAAACATCACCCTCTTATACTTTACGCTCTTTAAGAACATAAGAACTTGCCATGCTGGGTCAGACCAAGGGTCCATCAAGCCCAGCATCCTGTTTCCAACAGAGGCCAAACCAGGCCACTGATGCCAGTAATAGCATGAGTAGTATGGGATGGGACTTTTGAATCTGAACACTGAATATTCATAAAGCTGCAAGGCACAGGGTAAAAAATCAAATAATTAATTAAATGAATGCGTCTATGAGGATACTGGAGAAAGTCTGGGATATATGTGAGAAGGAATGAGGGGCTCAGAGGGGGTGTGAGATATAAGTGAGTGAGTGAGTAAGGGGATCGGAAGGGTTGTGGGGTATGTGTGTGAGAATATATGTGTATGAGGGGAATTGAAAGGGGCATGAGGTATGTGAGAATAAGTGAGGGATCAGAGCAGGTGTTGGGTGTTTGTGTGAGAGGATTAGAGGGTGTGTGTGAGTGTGTGAGGGAATTAGAGGGTATGTGTGTGTGTGTGTGTTAGGGGATTAGAGGGAGTGTGTGTGTGTGTGTGTGTGTGTTAGCGGATTAGAGGGAGTGTGTGTGTGTGTGTGTGTTAGGGGATTAGAGGGAGTGTGTGTGTGTGTGTGTGTGTGTGTGTGTGTGTTAGGGGATTAGAGGGAGTGATGAATGTATCTATGTGTTTGTATGTGGGGACTGGACGGTGTGTGGGGGGGGGTGTGTGTGAGTGTGTGAGGGGATTAGAGGGTGTGTATGTGTGTGTGTGTTAGGGGATTAGAGGGAGTGATGAATGTATCTGTGTGTTTTTATGTGGGGACTGGAGGGTGTGTGGGGTGTGTGTGTGTGTGTTAGGGGATTAGAGGAAGTGTTGAATGTATCTGTGTGTTTGTATGTGGGGCTTGGAGGGTGTGTGGGGTGTGTGTGGGGAATCAGAAGATGGTGTTAGGGGATCATAGGGGCTGTGACGGTGTGTGTGTGTGTAAGGAGATGGAAGGAGGTATGTGTTTGTGAAAGTATAAGAGGGGGTGTGGTGAGGGTTAGGGGATTGCAGAGAGAGTGTTAATGTATCTGTATATGTTTGTATGTGGGCACTGGAAGGTGTTTGGAGATAGGAAGGGTGTGATTGATGGGGATGAAACTAGGGTTGATGCCTCACCGTAAGGGATGGGGATGGAGTTGATGCCTCACTGTAAGGGATAGGGATGGGGATGGAGTTGATGCCTCACTGTAAGCACATTGACTGGCATTTACGTTCTTTCGATTTAATCCCCTGCTTCTTTTCTATGCTCCAAGTTGCATTACTCCCTTGTTTTATTGTAACTGCATACCTTAGCCTTCTCTTGTTTAATGTTTTATTATTATTTCTACGATTATTATTATTATTATTATTAATAAGATAAATATTAGTTTTTACCTTTTATGTTACCTATCCACTTGTTAATTGTAAACCGACATGATGCGATATCTACTGTGAATGCCGGTATAGAAAAACTTAAAATAAATTAAATAAATAAATAAATAAGGGACAGGGATGGGGTTGGAGTTGATGCCTCACTGTAAGGGACAGGGATGGGGTTGGAGTTGATGCCTCACTGTAAGGGATGGGGGGGTGATGCCTCACTGTAAGGGATGGGGTTGGAGTTGATGCCTCACTGTAAGGGACGGGGATGGGACTGGGGTTGATGCCTCACTGTAAGGGACGGGGATGGGGTTGGAGTTGATGCCTCACTGTAAGGGACGGGGATGGGGTTGGGGTTGATGCCTCTCTGTAAGGGACGGGGATGGGGTTGGGGTTGATGCCTCACTGTAAGGGATGGGGATGGGGTTGATGCCTCACTGTAAGGGACGGGGATGGGGTTGGGGTTGATGCCTCACTGTAAGGGATGGGGATGAGACTCGGGTTGATGCCTTGCTGTAAGGGACGGGGATAGGGTTGGGGTTGATGCCTCGCTGTAAGGGACGGGGATGGGGTTGGGGTTGATGCCTCACTGTAAGGGATGGGGATGAGACTCGGGTTGATGCCTCGCTGTAAGGGACGGAGATGGGGTTGGGGTTGATGCCTCGCTGTAAGGGACAGGGATGGGGTTGGAGTTGATGCCTCACTGTAAGGGATGGGATGGGTTGGAGTTGATGCCTCACTGTAAGGGACGGGGATGGGGTTGGAGTTGATGCCTCACTGTAAGGGATGGGAATGGGGTTGGAGTTGATGCCTCACTGTAAGGGATGGGATGGGGTTGGAGTTGATGCCTCACTGTAAGGGATGGGGATGGGGTTGGAGTTGGTGCCTCACTGTAAGGGACGGGGATGGGGTTGGAGTTGATGCCTCACTGTAAGGGATAGGGATGGGGTTGGAGTTGATGCCTCACTGTAAGGGACAGGGATGGGGTTGGGTTTGATGCCTCACTGTAAGGGACAGGGATGGGGTTGGTGTTGGTGCCTCACTGTAAGGAATGGGGTTGGAGTTGATGCCTCACTGTAAGGGACGATGATAGGGTTGGAGTTGATGCCTCACTGTAAGGGATGGGAATGGGGTTGGAGTTGATGCCTCACTGTAAGGGATGAGGTTGAAGTTGGTGCCTCACCGTAAGGGACAGGGATAGGGTTGGAGTTGATGCCTCACTGTAAGGGATGGGAATGGGGTTGGAGTTGATGCCTTACTGTAAGGGATGGGATAGGGTTGGAGTTGATGCCTCACTGTAAGGGACGGGGATGGGGTTGGAGTTGATGCCTCTCTGTAAGGGACGGGGATGGGGTTGGAGTTGATGCCTCACTGTAAGGGATGGGGATGGGGTTGGAGTTGATGCCTCACTGTAAGGGACGGGGGTGGGGTTGGGGTTGATGCCTCTCTGTAAGGGACGGGGATGGGGTTGGGGTTGATGCCTCACTGTAAGGGACGGGGATGGGGTTGGAGTTGATGCCTCACTGTAAGGGACGGGGATGGGGTTGGGGTTGATTCCTCTCTGTAAGGGTCTGGGATGGGGTTGGAGTTGATGCCTCACTGTAAGGGACGGGGATGGGGTTGGAGTTGATGCCTCTCTGTAAGGGACGGGGATGGGGTTGGAGTTTATGCCTCACTGTAAGGGACGGGGATAGGGTTGGAGTTGATGCCTCTCTGTAAGGGACGGGGATGGGGTTGGGGTGGATGCCTCACTGTAAGGGACGTGGATGGGGTTGGGGTTGATGCCTCGCTGTAAGGGATGGGGATGTGGTTGGAGTTGATGCCTCTCTGTAAGGGACAGGGATGGGGTTGGAGTTGATGCCTCGCTGTAAGGGACGGGGATGGGGTTGGAGTTGATGCCTCTCTGTAAGGGACGGGGATGGGGTTGGAGTTTATGCCTCACTGTAAGGGACGGGGATAGGGTTGGAGTTGATGCCTCACTGTAAGGGACGGGGATGGGGTTGGAGTTGATGCCTCTCTGTAAGGGACGGGGATGGGGTTGGGGTGGATGCCTCACTGTAAGGGACGTGGATGGGGTTGGGGTTGATGCCTCGCTGTAAGGGATGGGGATGTGGTTGGAGTTGATGCCTCTCTGTCAGGGACAGGGATGGGGTTGGAGTTGATGCCTCGCTGTAAGGGACGGGGATGTGGTTGGGGTTGATGCCTCTCTTTAAGGGACGGGGATGGGGTTGGAGTTGATGCCTCACTGTAAGGGATGGGGATGGGGTTGAAGTTGATGCCTCACTGTAAGGGACGGGGATGGGGTTGGAGTTGATGCCTCACTGTAAGGGACGGGGATGGGGTTGGAGTTGATGCCTCACTTTAAGGGACGGGGATGGGGTTGGGGTTGATGCCTCACTGTAAGGGACGGGGATGGGGTTGGAGTTGATGCCTCACTGTAAGGGACAGGGATGGGGTTGGAGTTGATGCCTCACTGTAAGGGACGAGGATCGGGTTGGAGTTGATGCCTCACTGTAAGGGACGAGGATGGGGTTGGAATTGATGCCTCTCTTTAAGGGACGGGGATGGGGTTGGAGTTGATGCCTCACTGTAAGGGACGGGGATGGGGTTGGAGTTGATGCCTCACTGTAAGGGACAGGGATGGGGTTGGAGTTGATGCCTCACTGTAAGGGACGGGGATGGGGTTGGAGTTGATGCCTCACTGTAAGGGACAGGGATGGGGTTGGAGTTGATGCCTCACTGTAAGGGACGGGGATGGGATTGATGCCTCACTGTAAGGGACGAGGATGGGGTTGGAGTTGATGCCTCACTGTAAGGGACGAGGATGGGGTTGGAATTGATGCCTCACTGTAAGGGACGGGGATGGGGTTGGAGTTGATGCCTCACTGTAAGGGACGGGGATGGGGTTGGGGTTGGTGCCTCACTGTAAGGGACAGGGATGAGGTTGGAGTTGATGCCTCACTGTAAGGGACAGGGATGAGGTTGGAGTTGATGCCTCACTGTAAGGGACGGGGATGGGGTTGGAATTGATGCCTCACTGTAAGGGACGGGGATGGGGTTGGGGTTGGTGCCTCACTGTAAGGGACAGGGATGAGGTTGGAGTTGATGCCTCACTGTAAGGGACAGGGATGAGGTTGGAGTTGATGCCTCACTGTAAGGGACGGGGATGGGGTTGGAATTGATGCCTCACTGTAAGGGACGGGGATGGGGTTGGAATTGATGCCTCACTGTAAGGGACGGGGATGGGGTTGGGGTTGGTGCCTCACTGTAAGGGACAGGGATGAGGTTGGAGTTGATGCCTCACTGTAAGGGACAGGGATGAGGTTGGAGTTGATGCCTCACTGTAAGGGACGAGGATGGGGTTGGAATTGATGCCTCACTGTAAGGGACGGGGATGGGGTTGGAGTTGATGCCTCACTGTAAGGGACGGGGATGGGGTTGGAGGTGATGCCTCACTGTAAGGGACGGGGATGGGGTTGGGGTTGGTGCCTCACTGTAAGGGACAGGGATGAGGTTGGAGTTGATGCCTCACTGTAAGGGACAGGGATGAGGTTGGAGTTGACTCTTCTAAACACAGTGCAGTCATTGGAACCCGTCAGCTGCAAGGCTGGTACCGGATTTGACATCCTTCACCTACAGCACAGACAGATGGCCAGTCATAGCCCGTGGTCATGTGTGCCTACCATGCTAGATAGAATAAGTAATGTCCTGTCTCCCTGCCATGCACTCTTTCCCTATTTCTGCTCTCAGAGAAATCTCCCAGCTGTTGAAACAAATCAGATGTTAGGTCTGACTGAGGCCGAAGGAATTTGGGCCTGTGAAGAGCTGGAAGCTGGGGGAGGGGTGGGCACTGGGGGTGGAGGAATATCTGATGTCAGAAGTTATACAAATAGCCCTTCCAGCTCTCAGTTCTGTCTCATTTCACTCCAGCTCGGCATCGCTCAGCAGCTGCATCTTCCTTCTCAGAACCAGAACCAAAACTAGAACCATGAGCCAGTCCTACTCATCCAGCCAGCGGGTCTCCTCCTACAGCAGGACCTTCGGCGGAGGCTCTCCTTCTTTCACAAGGACTTCATTTGGGACCAAAGGAGGATCTGGAAGCTCCAGATCTTCCAGGGTCTACCAAGTGTCCAGGAGCTCAGCAATCCCCTCCCTGTCAAGCTTCAAGAGCACTAGGATCGCCCCTCTGAGAGCCTATGGAGGAGAGGTGCTGGACTTCAGCCTGGCCGATGCCATGAATCAGGAGTTCTTACAAACCAGGACCAATGAGAAGGTGGAGCTGCAGGAGCTGAATGATCGGTTTGCAAACTATATTGAGAAGGTGCGCTTCCTGGAACAGCAGAACCAGATCCTGGTGGCCGAGGTGAACCGATTGAAGGGCAAGGAACCCACTCGAGTTGCTGAAATCTACGAGGATGAACTGAGGGACCTGAGGCGGCAAGTGGACATCATAACCAACCAGAGGGCCCGGGTGGAAGTGGAGAGGGACAACCTGGCTGATGACCTTCAGAAGCTGAAGCAGAGGTGAGGGTGTGTGACAGAGACCTGGACACATACCAACTCCTCACTATCTCTCCTCATAGCCCTTGCCATCTTTCTCTGTTCCCTGTCTCTCCTCATTTCTCTCACACACACTCCCTTTGCTGTCTGTCCTCATGTCTCTCTCTTTTTCTCTTCACTGTCTCTCCTCATTTCTGTCACACACACTTCCTTTGCTCCCTGCTTCAACGGCAGGGGAGAAGAAAAACAACCAATAAGGGCTGAATAACACAGTCTGGGTAAAACAAATAAGCATGGGTGTAGCTTGCTTATTGCGGCGGTTACTTCCCCTACTACCCCCTAACGAATCAAGCTTGATATTTCACTTGGATGCAGCTCCATCACCGCTCTCTACATTAATGGTGGGGGTGGAAGGGAAATAGAACCAAAGAGCTAAGAGAAACAGATAAGTATGAGAGAAAAATGTGTGAAGCTTGCTGGGCAGACCGGATGGGCTGTTTGGTCTTCTTCTGCCGTCATTTCTATGTTTCTATGTCCTTGTGTCTTTCTCTTTTTCTCTTCACTGTCTCTCCTGATTTCTCTCTCTCTGTTCACTGTCTCTCCTCATTTCTCTCACACACACTTCCTTTGCTCTGTCCTTGTGTCTTTCTCTTTTTCTGTTCACTGTCTCTCCTCTTTTCTCTCTCTCCGTTCACTGTCTCTCCTCTTGTCTCTCTCTCCGTTCACTGTCTCTCTTCATTTCTCTCTCTCCGTTCACTGTCTCTCCTCTTGTCTCTCTGTCTGTTCACTGTCTCTCCTCATTTTTCTCTCTCTGTTCACTGTCTCTCCTCTTTTCTCTCTCTCCATTCACTGTTTCTCCTCATTTCTCTCTCTCCGTTCACTGTCTCTCCTCTTGTCTCTCTCTCTGTTCATTGTCTCTCCTCTTTTCTCTCTCTCCATTCACTGTTTCTCCTCATTTCTCTCTCCGTTCACTGTCTCTCCTCTTGTCTCTCTCTCTGTTCACTGTCTCTCCTCTTTTCTCTCTCTCCATTCACTGTCTCTCCTCATTTCTCTCTCTCCGTTCACTGTCACTCCTCTTTTCTCTCTCTCTGTTCACTGTCTCTCCTCATTTCGCTCTCACGCATTTTCCCTTTGCTGTCTCCTCATATCCTTCTCTCTCAGGCTGTCTCCATTTCCATCTCTTCACTTTCTCTTCTGCCTTTCCCTGTCTCGTTCTTTGCTCTCCTTTTCTTTTCTCGCTCTGCTTTCTTTTCCTGCTCGTCCCATCCTCTCCATTCCTGGTTCTGAAGGCTCTGGATGCTGCAGCATTAGCAAGCAGAGTCCCGGGCCTCTTACCTCAGGCTCAGGCTTTCAGCTCCCAGAGACCTGTTACCTTCTTCAGGTGTATAAAATCCATTAATAAAACAAAAAGGGGTGGGATTAGCAGAGGTGTGAAACCGTTGTCCTCACTCCCTGCTGCCGCAGGCTTCAGCTGCTCTGTGCTGAGACTTCAGCATTAAAGACAGAGGGATGTGCAGTCCAGCAGGGGGCACCAGAGCGCACTGGGCTGAGACTTCAGCACTAAAGAGAGGGATGTGCAGTCCAGCAGGGGGCACCAGAGCGCACTGGGCTGAGACTTCAGCACTAAAGAGAGGGATGTGCAGTCCAGCAGGGGGCACCAGAGCGCACTGGGCTGAGGGAATCCTCTTCTCCTTTCCAGAGACAGAAATCCCGTTTCCAAACAAAGCGCTCTTACTAGTGGATGGAGTCACTCCCTCCCCTCCTCCACACACACCTCCCCCTCTGCTCCTGTTCTTCCCCTCCCTCACCTTCCTCCTATTCCCATGTCCCCCTCCCTACATCTCCTCCTGTTCTCCCCCTCCCTTGACTTCCTCACCTTTCCTACATCTCCCCCTCCCCTCCTTTTTCTCCCTCCCTCACCTTCCTCCCATTCCCTACATCTCCCCTCCCTCCCATTCCCCAAATCTCCCCTCCCCTCCTTTTTCTCCTTCCCCATGCCTCACATTACCCTTGCCCCACAACCCATTTTCTCCCCTCCACTCCTCACTCCTTTAACACTTCTCTTCCCCTCATTCACTCCCCTAGCCCTTCTCTTCCCTTCCTTGCCTCTTCCCCCCCCCCCCACTCCTCCGCTCTCCCCCTCCTGCCACTCCCCTCGCTTCCCTACCCCTTCTTGCTCCCCTTCTTTTCCCTCTCCTCTCCTCTCATCTCCCTCCCCTTCCACTACCTTGTTCTCTCCTTGGGAAGTGCAGGAGCGCTCACACTGCAGAATGAGGGGAGGGGTTGGTGCTGAATGTGGCTGTCTCTTCATTCAGGGGCAAACAGCAGCTCGGCTCAGGGTGGCTCTGGCTCTCACACAAGAAAGGGCAGAGCTTCATCCCATGCCAGGCTCTGCCAGGACAGCAGTAGCTGAAATGTGAAGCCCGTTTTATTCCACCATACGGTGGTGAGAACAGGAAAACTCATTGCACATCCCTGTCCCGCCTGAGAGATCTCCCCCCAACCCCTGGCAGCAGAGCCTGATAAAGCCCTTCAGGCAGGGGCTTTTAATCTGATCTGGCAGTGCCCCCTTTAACAGGAGCTGACCGCACATCCAATTGCTCTGCTTGCTTGCATTATTTGGATTGCAGAAGATCGCCTGGTAATGCGCAAGCGATCATTGCTGTATGTACGATAGCGGGGGAAGCTAACGCGCGGCAATCCGAAAACTTTGCATTTGCCGAGTGGTAAAGACCTAGCGCAGCTAAGTAATTTATGCACACGTTTGCTATTTTCTGATCCTCCAGGTCTGGCTAACAGCACAGGCACAGACTGAGCTGGACTGAGTGGGGCTAATTTTCAGATGAGTTATTTACTCGGGCAAATAGATTTGAAAATTTCCGTCCCCTTTATTCAGATCGGACAGTCCTGTCCTGACAGTGGGAGAATCCCGCAAGGCAGCAAAGGAACAGCGGCAGCCGAGAGGGCGAACTGTGTCGCATATGTGTGTGTGCTCTTTCTGTGTACTCACATGCATGTGTCCAATGACACTGTGCATGTCAACCCAGAATGAAGCGTGCTAGATCTGCACAGACTACATGTGCTGCTGTGAGGAAGTATGTGGGTGTGCATGCTGTGTATATCTTTGTATGCATGCATGTGCTGTGTTATGCACACGCTGAAGGAATACAGGGATGTACAGCTGTGTTAGTGTGCGTGTGCACATGCTGGAGGAATAGAGGGATGTACACGCTGCGAGAGAGAGAGAGTGTGTGCACATGCTGTGTTATGCACATGCTGAAGGAATACAGGGATGTACACGCTGGATGAGTGTGTGTGCACATGCTGTATTATGCACACGCTGAAGGAATACAGAGATGTACAGCTGTGTTATTGTGCGTGTGCACATGCTGTGTTATGCACATGCTGAAGGAATACAGAGATGTACAGCTGTGTTATTGTGCGTGTGCACATGCTGTGTTATACACATGCTGAAGGAATACAGAGATGTACACGCTGTATGAGTGCGTGTGCACATGCTGTATTATGCACATGCTGCAGGAATACAGGGATGTACACGCTGTATGAGTGTGTGTGCACATGCTGTATTATGCACACGCTGAAGGAATACAGAGATGTACAGCTGTGTTAGTGTGCGTGTGCACATGCTGTATTATGCACATGCTGGAGGAATAGAGTGATGTACACGCTGCGAGAGAGTGAGAGAGTGTGTGTGAGTGTGTGCACATGCTGTGTTATGCACACGCTGAAGGAATACAGGGATGTACACAATGTGTGAGTGTGTGTGCGCATGCTGTATTTAGTGTGTGCTTGTCAGAGCTGCGAATTGACCCAGTCCAAGGAGAGGGATTTTAGGATTTCTGCCAACTTTATTCAGGTGCATTCCGATACCAACAGCACTAATTTCCAATTTGTATTTATTTAAAAAAAAATAATTAGAAACTGCTTCCCTGGTCCTGACTAAAAGACCACTGGAGATTGTGCATAACTGCAATGAAAATTACTTTTAACAAAATTCACTATGGCAAAGAAATAGAATATCCCCTGGAAGATGATAAATACAAGCTCAGGGTCCCTCTCCCCCACACAACACAGAAGCAGGGACTGTGGATCCCACCATGCACTGCAATGTAAGTTTCAAAACCAGGGCTGGCCTACAATTCCCTCCTTGACCTGGGTAGCTTGGCAGCTCTGATTTTTCTACATAGTAAAAGCATGTGTGCACTGTATGTGTACCTGCTATGTGAGTGTGTGGTGTACCTACTGGTGGGCTGTATATATACTGCTGTGTACAGGTGTGATGTGTGTGTGCAGCACGGCTTTGATGTCTGTGTACGGGTGTGCTGTATGGATGTGCTACATATACTGTGTGCATGCGGGAGTTATCTGCTGTGCGTACACGTGCTATGTATACATGGGCTTAGTGTGTGTGTGTGCAAGCGTACTGTGTGTGTACAGGTGTGATGTGTGTGTGCATGGCTTTGATGTCTGTGTATGGGTGTGCTGTGTGGATGTGCTACATATACTGTGTGCATGCGAGAGTTATGTGCTGTGTGTACACGTGCTATGTATACATGGGCTTGGTGTGTGTGTGTGCAAGCATACTGTGTGTGTACAGGTGTGATGTGTGTGTGCAGCACGGCTTTGATGTCTGTGTACGGGTGTGCTGTATGGATGTGCTGCATATACTGTGTGCATGCGAGAGTTATGTGCTGTGTGTACACGTGCTATGTATACATGGGCTTGGTGTGTGTGTGTGCAAGCGTACTGTGTGTGTACAGGTGTGATGTGTGTGTGCATGGCTTTGATGTCTGTGTATGGGTGTGCTGTATGGATGTGCTACATATACTGTGTGCATGCGAGAGTTATGTGCTGTGTGTACACGTGCTATGTATACATGGGCTTGGTGTGTGTGCGTGCAAGCGTACTGTGTGTGTACAGGTGTGATGTGTGTGTGCATGGCTTTGATGTCTGTGTACGGGTGTGCTGTATGGATGTGCTACATATACTGTGTGCATGCGAGAGTTATGTGCTGTGTGTACACGTGCTATGTATACATGAGCTTGGTGTGTGTGCGTGCAAGCGTACTGTGTGTGTACAGGTGTGATGTGTGTGTGCATGGCTTTGATGTCTGTGTATGGGTGTGCTGTATGGATGTGCTACATATACTGTGTGCATGCGAGAGTTATGTGCTGTGCGTACACGTGCTATGTATACATGGGCTTGGTGTGTGTGTGTGCAAGCGTACTGTGTGTGTACAGGTGTGATGTGTGTGTGCACGGCTTTGATGTCTGTGTACGGGTGTGCTGTATGGATGTGCTACATATACTGTGTGCATGCGAGAGTTATGTGCTGTGTGTACACGTGCTATGTATACATGGGCTTGGTGTGTGTGTGTGCAAGCGTACTGTGTGTGTACAGGTGTGATGTGTGTGTGCACGGCTTTGATGTCTGTGTACGGGTGTGCTGTATGGATGTGCTACATATACTGTGTGCATGCGAGAGTTATGTGCTGTGCGTACACGTGCTATGTATACATGGGCTTGGTGTGTGTGCATGCAAGCGTACTGTGTGTGTACAGGTATGATGTGTGTATTTACAGATATGCTGGGTGCACATTTCCTCATTTGGTATTATGAGGGAAGGCGAGATTATCATCCTCTGCCCAGCCCTCTCCCTCTTCTGCCACAGATTTGCAGTCTGTGACGGTTTGGTGAACTTCAAAGACCTCAGTGCCAGGGAAGGAAGTCTTTGCCTGGAAGAGAGAACCGGTATTCGCTTGGCTTGGAGCCTGCATGGGAAGCAGACTGCACATTTGTCTCCAGGGAGGGGCTCCCAGGCAGAGACCACAGAGGAAAGGACAGGGCTGGCTCCATGGCCCAGCTGTGCGTGGGCAGCCTGGGCAGGTCTCAGAGGCTGGGAGGGAAGGAGGCTGCCCCTACTGCAGTGACCCCTGCTGGCGAGGAGCAGTGCTGCAGGAGACAGCCCCTCCAGTGAGGAGGAGGCTGGGCAGACCTGGAAAAGTCTCAGCTTTTAAGTCCCTAAGAACTCACAGACAGATCATTTCTCGCAGAACTGTCTCTCCAAGAGCTTTAGGCAGAGAGGTGACGGGGCAGAGCCTTTCTGACCGAGCTCTTCAGATGCAAAGGCGCGGTGCCTTTCATAGAAAGCACATCCCAAGTGCTTTAGAGCAGAGAGGGCAGGAGCCAGCTCTGACTGAGAGGAAGCAGCAGCAGGGGGCAGAGGACCCTGAAATAATGGGACCCGGGCTATGTGGTGAGGGGCTGGCAGAGCTGCCCTCCTAGGACACCTGCAAGAGCTGCCCCTTTTGCTGCTCCGTGTGGCCATCCTGCTGAGTTACTCCACCCTCCTGTACTTCCTGGGGTCTTCTCTCCCAGGGTCAGTGACCCCTGCGTGAATGATGTGGCGCAGGTGCTGGGATTGGAAAGGTTTCCTGTTGCACAGCAGACCCTTCCCTATAAGAATGAAGGCTGCTGCTGGCTCTCTTCAGGGAGCCCTTTCATGGTAGCCCCTCCCCCACCCACCCCAAGCCTCTCTGCCCTGCATTCGTCCATCCATGGACTTCAGCCCAGGAAGCTGCTCAGATTGGGTCCTGGTGGCGAGCGCCTGTGCCTGCCCTGCCCGCACCCCGAGCCCGGCCCAGCTGCTCTGCTCCGACCCCCGGCCTCGCTCGCTCTTCCGCCTCTCTCCTTGCCCCCCCCGTACACGGCTCCTTGGCTTTCTTTGCAGATCTGGGAAGACAGTAATGGACCCCAGCAGGGCTGGCTCTCCGAGGGACGGTTTGGGAGATTTATATCCAGGATTGCATAATTTTCTATCCTTCTGTTCTCATTGAGGAGGTGGGAGGGAAGCTGCTGGAGGCCAGGACGGAGCTGGCAGGACCCACGGGTGCAGGGCTCCATGGTGGCTTTCAGCTGCTGAATAGCAGAGCAGTGTCAGCTGTATAAGGGGGGGTCCATCCATGCAAAAAGATTGCAGCAGAAACATCATGGGCTGTCTTGTGCTAACTGAAGCAGACAGGATCTACCCCTTACCTGGTTTCACAGCCCTGGACATCAGAAGGAGGGTGGAAGGTCATCCCCAAAGCACAATCTGGAGCCTGTGCATCCCATCACCCCTGTATCCAGACCCTTCCCTCACACAGCCCGCAGTCTGTGCATCCCATCACCCCTGTATCCAGACCCTTCCCTCACACAGCCCGCAGTCTGTGTGCATCCCATCACCCCTGTATCCAGACCCTTCCCTCACACAGCCCGCAGTCTGCGCATCCCATCACCCCTGTATCCAGACCCTTCCCTCACACAGCCCGCAGTCTGTGCATCCCATCACCCCTGTATCCAGACCCTTCCCTCACACAGCCCGCAGTCTGCGCATCCCATCACCCCTGTATCCAGACCCTTCCCTCACACAGCCCGCAGTCTGTGCATCCCATCACCCCTGTATCCAGACCCTTCCCTCACACAGCCCGCAGTCTGTGCATCCCATCACCCCTGTATCCAGACCCTTCCCTCACACAGCCCGCAGTCTGTGCATCCCATCACCCCTGTATCCAGACCCTTCCCTCACACAGCCCGCAGTCTGTGCACCCCATCACCCCTGTATCCAGACCCTTCCCTCACACAGCCCGCAGTCTGTGCATCCCATCACCCCTGTATCCAGACCCTTCCCTCACACAGCCCGCAGTCTGTGCATCCCATCACCCCTGTATCCAGACCCTTCCCTCACACAGCCCGCAGTCTGTGCATCCCATCACCCCTGTATCCAGACCCTTCCCTCACACAGCCGCAGTCTGTGCATCCCATCACCCCTGTATCCAGACCCTTCCCTCACACAGCCGCAGTCTGTGCATCCCATCACCCCTGTATCCAGACCCTTCCCTCACACAGCCCGCAGTCTGTGCATCCCATCACCCCTGTATCCAGACCCTTCCCTCACACAGCCCGCAGTCTGTGCATCCCATCACCCCTGTATCCAGACCCTTCCCTCACACAGCCCGCAGTCTGTGCACCCCATCACCCCTGTATCCAGACCCTTCCCTCACACAGCCCGCAGTCTGCGCATCCCATCACCCCTGTATCCAGACCCTTCCCTCACACAGCCCGCAGTCTGTGCATCCCATCACCCCTGTATCCAGACCCTTCCCTCACACAGCCCGCAGTCTGCGCATCCCATCACCCCTGTATCCAGACCCTTCCCTCACACAGCCCGCAGTCTGTGCATCCCATCACCCCTGTATCCAGACCCTTCCCTCACACAGCCCGCAGTCTGCTGCATCCCATCCCCCCTGTATCCAGACCCTTCCCTCACACAGCCCGCAGTCTGTGCATCCCATCACCCCTGTATCCAGACCCTTCCCTCACACAGCCCGCAGTCTGTGCATCCCATCACCCCTGTATCCAGACCCTTCCCTCACACAGCCCGCAGTCTGCGCATCCCATCACCCCTGTATCCAGACCCTTCCCTCACACAGCCCGCAGTCTGTGCATCCCATCACCCCTGTATCCAGACCCTTCCCTCACACAGCCCGCAGTCTGCGCATCCCATCACCCCTGTATCCAGACCCTTCCCTCACACAGCCCGCAGTCTGTGCATCCCATCACCCCTGTATCCAGACCCTTCCCTCACACAGCCCGCAGTCTGTGCATCCCATCACCCCTGTATCCAGACCCTTCCCTCACACAGCCCGCAGTCTGCGCATCCCATCACCCCTGTATCCAGACCCTTCCCTCACACAGCCCGCAGTCTGTGCATCCCCATCACCCCTGTATCCAGACCCTTCCCTCACACAGCCCGCAGTCTGCGCATCCCATCACCCCTGTATCCAGACCCTTCCCTCACACAGCCCGCAGTCTGCGCATCCCATCACCCCTGTATCCAGACCCTTCCCTCACACAGCCCGCAGTCTGTGCATCCCATCACCCCTGGATCCAGACCCTTCCCTCACACAGCCCGCAGTCTGCGCATCCCATCACCCCTGTATCCAGACCCTTCCCTCACACAGCCCGCAGTCTGCGCATCCCATCACCCCTGTATCCAGACCCTTCCCTCACACAGCCCGCAGTCTGCGCATCCCATCACCCCTGTATCCAGACCCTTCCCTCACACAGCCCGCAGTCTGTGCATCCCATCACCCCTGTATCCAGACCCTTCCCTCACACAGCCCGCAGTCTGTGCATCCCATCACCCCTGTATCCAGACCCTTCCCTCACACAGCCCGCAGTCTGCTGCATCCCATCACCCCTGTATCCAGACCCTTCCCTCACACAGCCCGCAGTCTGCTGCATCCCATCACCCCTGTATCCAGACCCTTCCCTCACACAGCCCGCAGTCTGTGCATCCCATCACCCCTGTATCCAGACCCTTCCCTCACACAGCCCGCAGTCTGTGCATCCCATCACCCCTGTATCCAGACCCTTCCCTCACACAGCCCGCAGTCTGCGCATCCCATCAGCCCTGTATCCAGACCCTTCCCTCACACAGCCCGCAGTCTGTGCATCCCATCACCCCTGGATCCAGACCCTTCCCTCACACAGCCCGCAGTCTGTGCATCCCATCACCCCTGTATCCAGACCCTTCCCTCACACAGCCCGCAGTCTGCTCATCCCATCACCCCTGTATCCAGACCCTTCCCTCACACAGCCCGCAGTCTGCGCATCCCATCACCCCTGTATCCAGACCCTTCCCTCACACAGCCCGCAGTCTGTGCATCCCATCACCCCTGTATCCAGACCCTTCCCTCACACAGCCCGCAGTCTGTGCATCCCATCACCCCTGTATCCAGACCCTTCCCTCACACAGCCCGCAGTCTGCTGCATCCCATCACCCCTGTATCCAGACCCTTCCCTCACACAGCCCGCAGTCTGCTGCACCCCATCACCCCTGTATCCAGACCCTTCCCTCACACAGCCCGCAGTCTGTGCATCCCATCACCCCTGTATCCAGACCCTTCCCTCACACAGCCCGCAGTCTGTGCACCCCATCACCCCTGTATCCAGACCCTTCCCTCACACAGCCCGCAGTCTGCGCATCCCATCACCCCTGTATCCAGACCCTTCCCTCACACAGCCCGCAGTCTGTGCATCCCATCACCCCTGTATCCAGACCCTTCCCTCACACAGCCCGCAGTCTGCGCATCCCATCACCCCTGTATCCAGACCCTTCCCTCACACAGCCCGCAGTCTGTGCATCCCATCACCCCTGTATCCAGACCCTTCCCTCACACAGCCCGCAGTCTGTGCATCCCATCACCCCTGTATCCAGACCCTTCCCTCACACAGCCCGCAGTCTGTGCATCCCATCACCCCTGTATCCAGACCCTTCCCTCACACAGCCCGCAGTCTGTGCATCCCATCACCCCTGTATCCAGACCCTTCCCTCACACAGCCCGCAGTCTGCGCATCCCATCACCCCTGTATCCAGACCCTTCCCTCACACAGCCCGCAGTCTGCGCATCCCATCACCCCTGTATCCAGACCCTTCCCTCACACAGCCCGCAGTCTGTGCATCCCATCACCCCTGTATCCAGACCCTTCCCTCACACAGCCCGCAGTCTGCGCATCCCATCACCCCTGTATCCAGACCCTTCCCTCACACAGCCCGCAGTCTGCGCATCCCATCACCCCTGTATCCAGACCCTTCCCTCACACAGCCCGCAGTCTGTGCACCCCATCACCCCTGTATCCAGACCCTTCCCTCACACAGCCCGCAGTCTGTGCATCCCATCACCCCTGTATCCAGACCCTTCCCTCACACAGCCCGCAGTCTCTGCATCCCATCACCCCTGTATCCAGACCCTTCCCTCACACAGCCCGCAGTCTGTGCATCCCATCACCCCTGTATCCAGACCCTTCCCTCACACAGCCCGCAGTCTGCGCATCCCATCACCCCTGTATCCAGACCCTTCCCTCACACAGCCCGCAGTCTGCTCATCCCATCAGCCCTGTATCCAGACCCTTCCCTCACACAGCCCGCAGTCTGCGCATCCCATCACCCCTGTATCCAGACCCTTCCCTCACACAGCCCGCAGTCTGCTGCATCCCATCACCCCTGTATCCAGACCCTTCCCTCACACAGCCCGCAGTCTGTGCATCCCATCACCCCTGTATCCAGACCCTTCCCTCACACAGCCCGCAGTCTGTGCATCCCATCACCCCTGGATCCAGACCCTTCCCTCACACAGCCCGCAGTCTGTGCATCCCATCACCCCTGTATCCAGACCCTTCCCTCACACAGCCCGCAGTCTGTGCATCCCATCACCCCTGTATCCAGACCCTTCCCTCACACAGCCCGCAGTCTGTGCATCCCATCACCCCTGTATCCAGACCCTTCCCTCACACAGCCCGCAGTCTGCGCATCCCATCACCCCTGTATCCAGACCCTTCCCTCACACAGCCCGCAGTCTGTGCATCCCATCACCCCTGTATCCAGACCCTTCCCTCACACAGCCCGCAGTCTGTGCATCCCATCACCCCTGTATCCAGACCCTTCCCTCACACAGCCCGCAGTCTCTGCATCCCATCACCCCTGTATCCAGACCCTTCCCTCACACAGCCCGCAGTCTGTGCATCCCATCACCCCTGTATCCAGACCCTTCCCTCACACAGCCCGCAGTCTGTGCATCCCATCACCCCTGTATCCAGACCCTTCCCTCACACAGCCCGCAGTCTGTGCATCCCATCACCCCTGTATCCAGACCCTTCCCTCACACAGCCCGCAGTCTGTGCATCCCATCCCCCCTGTATCCAGACCCTTCCCTCACACAGCCCGCAGTCTGTGCATCCCATCACCCCTGTATCCAGACCCTTCCCTCACACAGCCCGCAGTCTGCGCATCCCATCACCCCTGTATCCAGACCCTTCCCTCACACAGCCCGCAGTCTGCGCATCCCATCACCCCTGTATCCAGACCCTTCCCTCACACCGCCCGCAGTCTGTGCATCCCATCACCCCTGTATCCAGACCCTTCCCTCACACAGCCCGCAGTCTGTGCATCCCATCACCCCTGTATCCAGACCCTTCCCTCACACAGCCCGCAGTCTGTGCATCCCATCACCCCTGTATCCAGACCCTTCCCTCACACAGCCCGCAGTCTCTGCATCCCATCACCCCTGTATCCAGACCCTTCCCTCACACAGCCCGCAGTCTGTGCATCCCATCACCCCTGTATCCAGACCCTTCCCTCACACAGCCCGCAGTCTGTGCATCCCAACACCCCTGTATCCAGACCCTTCCCTCACACAGCCCGCAGTCTGCTCATCCCATCAGCCCTGTATCCAGACCCCTCCCTCACACAGCCCGCAGTCTGCGCATCCCATCACCCCTGTATCCAGACCCTTCCCTCACACAGCCCGCAGTCTGCGCATCCCATCACCCCTGTATCCAGACCCTTCCCTCACACAGCCCGCAGTCTGCTGCATCCCATCACCCCTGTATCCAGACCCTTCCCTCACACAGCCCGCAGTCTGTGCACCCCATCACCCCTGTATCCAGACCCTTCCCTCACACAGCCCGCAGTCTGCGCATCCCATCACCCCTGTATCCAGACCCTTCCCTCACACAGCCCGCAGTCTGCGCATCCCATCACCCCTGTATCCAGACCCTTCCCTCACACAGCCCGCAGTCTGCGCATCCCATCACCCCTGTATCCAGACCCTTCCCTCACACAGCCCGCAGTCTGTGCATCCCATCACCCCTGTATCCAGACCCTTCCCTCACACAGCCCGCAGTCTGCTGCATCCCATCACCCCTGTATCCAGACCCTTCCCTCACACAGCCCGCAGTCTGTGCATCCCATCACCCCTGTATCCAGACCCTTCCCTCACACAGCCCGCAGTCTGTGCATCCCATCACCCCTGTATCCAGACCCTTCCCTCACACAGCCCGCAGTCTGTGCATCCCATCACCCCTGTATCCAGACCCTTCCCTCACACAGCCCGCAGTCTGCGCATCCCATCACCCCTGTATCCAGACCCTTCCCTCACACAGCCCGCAGTCTGTGCATCCCATCACCCCTGTATCCAGACCCTTCCCTCACACAGCCCGCAGTCTGTGCATCCCATCACCCCTGTATCCAGACCCTTCCCTCACACAGCCCGCAGTCTGCTGCATCCCATCACCCCTGTATCCAGACCCTTCCCTCACACAGCCCGCAGTCTGTGCATCCCATCACCCCTGTATCCAGACCCTTCCCTCACACAGCCCGCAGTCTGTGCATCCCATCCCCCCGTATCCAGACCCTTCCCTCACACAGCCCGCAGTCTGTGCATCCCATCACCCCTGTATCCAGACCCTTCCCTCACACAGCCCGCAGTCTGTGCATCCCATCACCCCTGTATCCAGACCCTTCCCTCACACAGCCCGCAGTCTGTGCATCCCTGTACCCCGGTCCAGACCCTTCCCTCACACAGCCCGCAGTCTCTGCATCCCATCACCCCTGTATCCAGACCCTTCCCTCACACAGCCCGCAGTCTGCGCATCCCATCACCCCTGTATCCAGACCCTTCCCTCACACAGCCCGCAGTCTCTGCATCCCATCACCCCTGTATCCAGACCCTTCCCTCACACAGCCCGCAGTCTGTGCATCCCATCACCCCTGTATCCAGACCCTTCCCTCACACAGCCTGCAGTCTGCTGCATCCCATCACCCCTGTATCCAGACCCTTCCCTCACACAGCCCGCAGTCTGCGCATCCCATCACCCCTGTATCCAGACCCTTCCCTCACACAGCCCGCAGTCTGTGCATCCCATCACCCCTGTATCCAGACCCTTCCCTCACACAGCCCGCAGTCTGTGTGCATCCCATCACCCCTGGATCCAGACCCTTCCCTCACACAGCCCACAGTCTGTGCATCCCATCACCCCTGTATCCAGACCCTTCCCTCAGAGAGCCCGCAGTCTGTGCATCCCATCACCCCTGTATCCAGATCCTTCCCTCACACAGCCCGCAGTCTGCGCATCCCATCACCCCTGTATCCAGACCCTTCCCTCACACAGCCCGCAGTCTGCGCATCCCATCACCCCTGTATCCAGACCCTTCCCTCACACAGCCGCAGTCTGTGCATCCCATCACCCCTGGATCCAGACCCTTCCCTCACACAGCCCGCAGTCTCTGCATCCCATCACCCCTGTATCCAGACCCTTCCCTCACACAGCCCGCAGTCTGTGCATCCCTATCACCCCTGTATCCAAGCCCTTCCCTCACACAGCCTGCAGTCTGCGCATCCTATCACCCCTGTATCCAGACCCTTCCCTCACACAGCCCGCAGTCTGTGCACCCCATCAGCCCTGTATCCAGACCCTTCCCTCACACAGCCCGCAGTCTGCGCACCCCATCAGCCCTGTATCCAGACCCTTCCCTCACACAGCCCGCAGTCTGTGTGCATCCCATCACCCCTGGATCCAGACCCTTCCCTCACACAGCCCGCAGTCTGTGTGCATCCCATCACCCCTGTATCCAGACCCTTCCCTCAGAGAGCCCGCAGTCTGTGCATCCCATCACCCCTGTATCCAGATCCTTCCCTCACACAGCCCGCAGTCTGCGCATCCCATCACCCCTGTATCCAGACCCTTCCCTCACACAGCCCGCAGTCTGCGCATCCCATCACCCCTGTATCCAGACCCTTCCCTCACACAGCCGCAGTCTGTGCATCCCATCACCCCTGGATCCAGACCCTTCCCTCACACAGCCCGCAGTCTGTGCATCCCATCACCCCTGTATCCAGACCCTTCCCTCACACAGCCCGCAGTCTGTGCATCCTATCACCCCTGTATCCAGACCCTTCCCTCACACAGCCCGCAGTCTGTGCACCCCATCAGCCCTGTATCCAGACCCTTCCCTCACACAGCCCGCAGTCTGTGCATCCCATCACCCCTGGATCCAGACCCTTCCCTCACACAGCTCGCAGTCTGTGCATCCCATCACCCCTGGATCCAGACCCTTCCCTCACACAGCCCGCAGTCTGTGCACCCCATCAGCCCTGTATCCAGACCCTTCCCTCACACAGCCCGCAGTCTGTGCATCCCTATCACCCCTGTATCCAGACCCTTCCCTCACACAGCCCGCAGTCTGTGCATCCCATCCCCCTGTATCCAGACCCTTCCCTCACACAGCCCGCAGTCTGTGCATCCCATCACCCCTGGATCCAGACCCTTCCCTCACACAGCCCGCAGTCTGTGCATCCCATCACCCCTGGATCCAGACCCTTCCCTCACACAGCCCGCAGTCTGCGCACCCCATCAGCCCTGTATCCAGACCCTTCACTCACACAGCCCGCAGTCTGCGCATCCCATCACCCCTGTATCCAGACCCTTCCCTCACACAGCCGCAGTCTGTGCATCCCATCACCCCTGGATCCAGACCCTTCCCTCACACAGCCCGCAGTCTGTGTGCATCCCATCACCCCTGTATCCAGACCCTTCCCTCACACAGCCCGCAGTCTGTGCATCCCATCACCCCTGTATCCAGACCCTTCCCTCACACAGCCCGCAGTCTGTGTGCATCCCATCACCCCTGTATCCAGACCCTTCCCTCACAGAGCCTGCAGTCTGTGCATCCTGTTACCCCGGTATTGCACTGCCTTTGCTAAAGCTCTTTTCCCATCTCATAGGGCTCACACACCTGGTAGCATTTCCTGGGCAGCAGAATGTCCCTGACAGTGCCTGGATTCTGGGTACCCTCTAAGGCCCTGTCTGTAACCTGCCCCTATATGGACATCCAGTGGGGCTGTAATCTGTGTGCAGAGAGAGAGGCCGGAGCATTGCCAGGCAGTGATATCACACAGCTGTGGGTTTGGCTGCTGATAGCCATGCTTGACTATAATAGGAGAGGAGGAGACACACGCATGCATGGGCTGGCAACTTCCCAGTCCCCAGGGACAGAAGAACAGCAAACGTTTCTGTGCAGTTTTACGATCATTGGCTCACGTATTGTCATGCTGATTTTATGATCTATGCTGTCCCTGCTCTCACTGCTGAGCATCCTGTGACTTCCAGCATTTCTGGATATTGAGAAGTCAGGGTCAGAGGGCTGGGTTCGGGTTGAGACTCTGCCCCCATGCTTCTCCCAGATCTTCAGCCCACCCCTCTATATCCTCTGGTTTGTCTTCTGGTGCAAGCTTTGTCAGCCTCTTTTCTGGGAGGTGAGGGCCCTGGGGAAGAGGAGGACGCGGTGCCTTCGCTAAGTGCGCTGCATCTTTATGACTTAAAGCTGTGGAGGTGAGCAGAGCCTTTTCTGCCTGTTTTCTGTCGTGCTGTAAATAGTAACATGACCCTGCTCTGTCCGCTGGCACGATATCACAAAGAGGAAATGCATCCTCTCATGACTCCTCTCCTCCGGGGTCTGGCCACCCAGTTATCTCTAAGTAGTAATGCATGGCTGTTGGGGCAGACACTGCACCCTTTTGGTAGCTGTGCTATTCTTAGTGAGCTCTCACCAAGGCCTCACCACCTCCTGTTTTCTGCTGGATTTGCTTCTCCAGCATCTCTCTGACTCCAGCCACCACCTTGTCACCCTGATTCACCACCTTTCCATCAAAAGGCAAGACCATCTCAATGTATTTAGATTCTGCCTTTCATGAATTTCAAAGCTGATCAGAGTCAGGTGCTGCGGATATTTCCTTGTCAGCCTCATGATGTAAGTTTGTACCTGCGGCTGCTATGGGCCCCAGAGTCCGGGAAACCCACCTGAGGTGTGACACAGACTCAGAGCAAGACAAGGGCTGGTCTTCTGCCCCCGCAGGTCGATGCCTTGGGTTCTGGGGGCCAATAGGTCTCTTAGGCGGCTACATCCTAGTGGTGAGTCCACATAGACGGGAGCATGACTGGGCAAGGCAGGCAGGATGAGGCAAGGCTGGATACTAAGCAGGACCTGGAACTAGACAAGACAAGGGTGAGACAAGGCAAGGCCAAGACTCTGCTACAGGCAGGACACAAGGCTTGGATGAAGGCAGGCAGGACGAGGCAAGGCTGGATACTAAGCAGGACCTGGAACTAGACAAGGCAAGGACAAGACTCTGGTACAGGCAGGACACAAGGCTTGGATGAAGGCAGGCAGGACGAGGCAAGGCTGGATACTAAGCAGGACCTGGAACTAGACAAGGCAAGGACAAGACTCTGGTACAGGCAGGACACAAGGCTTGGATGAAGGCAGGCAGGACGAGGCAAGGCTTGGATGAAGGCAGGCAGGACGAGGCAAGGCTGGATACTAAGGAGGACCTGGAACTAGACAAGACAAGGGTGAGACAAGGCAAGGACAAGACTCTGCTACAGGCAGGACACAAGGCTTGGATGAAGGCAGGCAGGACGAGGCAAGGCTTGGATGAAGGCAGGCAGGACGAGGCAAGGCTGGATACTAAGGAGGACATGGAACTAGACAAGGCAAGGACAAGACTCTGGTACAGGCAGGACACAAGGCTTGAATGAAGGCAGGCAGGACGAGGCAAGGCTGGATACTAAGCAGGACCTGGAACTAGACAAGACAAGGGTGAGACAAGGCAAGGCCAAGACTCTGCTACAGGCAGGACACAAGGCTTGGATGAAGGCAGGCAGGACGAGGCAAGGCTGGATACTAAGCAGGACCTGGAACTAGACAAGACAAGGGTGAGACAAGGCAAGGCCAAGACTCTGCTACAGGCAGGACACAAGGCTTGGATGAAGGCAGGCAGGACGAGGAAAGGCAGGAGACAATGTCCTCCCCTGTATCTAATGCAGATCTCTGAGGGTTCCTGCAGGATCTCACAGCGCAGGAGACAATGTCCTCCCGTATCTAATGCAGATCTCTGAGGGTTCCTATAGGATCTCACAGCACAGAAGACAATGTCCTCCCCTGTATCTAATGCAGATCTCTGAGGGTTCCTGCAGGATCTCACAGCACAGGAGAAAATGTCCTTCCCCGTATCTAATGCAGATCTCTGAGGGTTCCTGCAGGATCTCACAGCACAGGAGACAATGTCCTCCCCTGTATCTAATGCAGATCTCGGAGGGTTCCTGGAGGATCTCACAGCACAGGAGACAATGTCCTCCCCTGTATCTAATGCAGATCTCTGAGGGTTCCTGCAGGATCTCAAGGCACAGGAGACAATGTCCTCCCCTGTATCTAATGCAGATCTCTGAGGGTTCCTGCAGGATCTCACAGCGCAGGAGACAATGTCCTCCCCTGTATCTAATGCAGATCTCTGAGGGTTCCTGCAGGATCTCACAGCGCAGGAGACAATGTCCTCCCCTGTATCTAATGCAGATCTCTGAGGGTTCCTGCAGGATCTCACAGCGCAGGAGGCAATGTCCTCCCCTGTATCTAACGCAGATCTCTGAGGGTTCCTGCAGGATCTCACAGCACAGGAGACAATGTCCTCCCCTGTATCTAATGCAGATCTCTGAGGGTTCCTGCAGGATCTCACAGCACAGGAGACAATGTCCTCCCCTGTATCTAATGCAGATCTCGGAGGGTTCCTGGAGGATCTCACAGCACAGGAGACAATGTCCTCCCCTGTATCTAATGCACATCTCTGAGGGTTCCTGCAGGATGTCACAGCACAGGAGACAATGTCCTCCCTTGTATCTAATGCAGATCTCTGAGGGTTCCTGCAGGATCTCACAGCGCAGGAGACAATGTCCTCCCCTGTATCTAATGCAGATCTCTGAGGGTTCCTGCAGGATCTCACAGCACAGGAGACAATGTCCTCCCCTGTATTTAATGCAGATCTCTGAGGGCTCCTGCAGGATCTCACAGCACAGGAGACAATGTCCTCCCCTGTATCTAATGCAGATCTCTGAGGGTTCCTGCAGGATCTCACAGCACAGGAGACAATGTCCTCCCCTGTATCTAATGCAGACCTCTGAGGGTTCCTATAGGATCTTACAGCACAGGAGACAATGTCCTCCCCTGTATCTAATGCAGATCTCTGAGGGTTCCTATAGGATCTCACAGTGCAGGAGACAATGTCCTCCCCTGTATCTAATGCAGATCTCTGAGGATTCCTGCAGGATCTCACGGCACAGGAGACAATGTCCTCCCCTGTATCTAATGCAGATCTCTGCGGGTTCCTGCAGGATCTCACAGCACAGGAGACAATGTCCTCCCCTGTATCTAATGCAGATCTCTGAGGGCTCCTGCAGGATCTCACAGTGCAGGAGACAATGTCCTCCCCTGTATCTAATGCAGATCTCTGAGGGTTCCTGCAGGATCTCACAGCACAGGAGACAATGTCCTCCCCTGTATCTAATGCAGATATCTGAGGGTTCCTGCAGGAGACAATGTCCTCCCCTGTATCTAATGCAGATCTCTGAGGGTTCCTGCAGGATCTCACAGCGCAGGAGACAATGTCCTCCCCTGTATCTAATGCAGATCTTTGAGGGTTTCTGCAGGTTCTCACAGTGCAGGAGACAATGTCCTCCCCTGTATCTAATGCAGACCTCTGAGGCTTCCTGCAGGGTCTCACAGCACAGGAGACAATGTCCTCCCCTGTATCTAATGCAGATCTCTGAGGGTTCCTGCAGGAGACAATGTTCTCCCCTGTATCTAATGCAGATCTCTGAGGGTTCCTGCAGGATCTCACAGCACAGGAGACAATGTCCTCCCCTGTATCTAATGCAGATCTCTGAGGGCTCCTGCAGGATCTCACTGCGCAGGAGACAATGTCCTCCCCTGTATCTAATGCAGATCTCTGAGGGTTCCTGGAGGATCTCACAGCACAGGAGACAATGTCCTCCCCTGTATCTAATGCAGATCTCTGAGGGTTCCTGCAGGATCTCACAGCACAGGAGACAATGTCCTCCCCTGTATCTAATGCAGATCTCTGAGGGTTCCTGGAGGATCTCACAGTGCAGGAGACAATGTCCTCCCCTGTATCTAATGCAGATCTCTGGGGGTTCCTGCAGGATCTCACAGCACAGGAGACAATGTCCTCCCCTGTATCTAATGCAGATCTCTGAGGGTTCCTGCAGGAGACAATGTCCTCCCCTGTATCTAATGCAGATCTCTGAGGGTTCCTGCAGGATCTCACAGCGCAGGAGACAATGTCCTCCCCTGTATCTAATGCAGATCTCTGAGGGTTCCTGGAGGATCTCACAGTGCAGGAGACAATGTCCTCCCCTGTATCTAATGCAGATCTCTGAGGGTTCCTGCAGGATCTCACAGCACAGGAGACAATGTCCTCCCCTGTATCTAATGCAGATCTCTGAGGGTTCCTGCAGGATCTCACAGCACAGGAGACAATGTCCTCCCCTGTATCTAATGCAGATCTCTGAGGGCTCCTGCAGGATCTCACAGCACAGGAGACAATGTCCTCCCCTGTATCTAATGCAGATCTCTGAGGGTTCCTGCAGGATCTCACAGCACAGGAGACAATGTCCTCCCCTGTATCTAATGCAGATCTCTGAGGGTTCCTGGAGGATCTCACAGCACAGGAGACAATGTCCTCCCCTGTATCTAATGCAGATCTCTGAGGGTTCCTGCAGGATCTCACAGCGCAGGAGACAATGTCCTCCCCTGTATCTAATGCAGATCTCTGAGGGTTCCTGCAGGATCTCACAGCACAGGAGACAATGTCCTCCCTTGTATCTAATGCAGATCTCTGAGGGCTCCTGCAGGATCTCACAGCACAGGAGACAATGTCCTCCCCTGTATCTAATGCAGATCTCTGAGGGTTCCTGCAGGATCTCACAGCACAGGAGACAATGTCCTCCCCTGTATCTAATGCAGACCTCTGAGGGTTCCTGCAGGATCTCACAGCACAGGAGACAATGTCCTCCCCTGTATCTAATGCAGATCTCTGAGGGCTCCTGCAGGATCTCACAGCACAGGAGACAATGTCCTCCCCTGTATCTAATGCAGATCTCTGAGGGCTCCTGCAGGATCTCACTGCGCAGGAGACAATGTCCTCCCCTGTATCTAATGCAGATCTCTGAGGGTTCCTGGAGGATCTCACAGCACAGGAGACAATGTCCTCCCCTGTATCTAATGCAGATCTCTGAGGGTTCCTGCAGGATCTCACAGCACAGGAGACAATGTCCTCCCCTGTATCTAATGCAGATCTCTGAGGGTTCCTGGAGGATCTCACAGTGCAGGAGACAATGTCCTCCCCTGTATCTAATGCAGATCTCTGGGGGTTCCTGCAGGATCTCACAGCACAGGAGACAATGTCCTCCCCTGTATCTAATGCAGATCTCTGAGGGTTCCTGCAGGAGACAATGTCCTCCCCTGTATCTAATGCAGATCTCTGAGGGTTCCTGCAGGATCTCACAGCGCAGGAGACAATGTCCTCCCCTGTATCTAATGCAGATCTCTGAGGGTTCCTGGAGGATCTCACAGTGCAGGAGACAATGTCCTCCCCTGTATCTAATGCAGATCTCTGAGGGTTCCTGCAGGATCTCACAGCACAGGAGACAATGTCCTCCCCTGTATCTAATGCAGATCTCTGAGGGTTCCTGCAGGATCTCACAGCACAGGAGACAATGTCCTCCCCTGTATCTAATGCAGATCTCTGAGGGCTCCTGCAGGATCTCACAGCACAGGAGACAATGTCCTCCCCTGTATCTAATGCAGATCTCTGAGGGTTCCTGCAGGATCTCACAGCACAGGAGACAATGTCCTCCCCTGTATCTAATGCAGATCTCTGAGGGTTCCTGGAGGATCTCACAGCACAGGAGACAATGTCCTCCCCTGTATCTAATGCAGATCTCTGAGGGTTCCTGCAGGATCTCACAGCGCAGGAGACAATGTCCTCCCCTGTATCTAATGCAGATCTCTGAGGGTTCCTGCAGGATCTCACAGCACAGGAGACAATGTCCTCCCTTGTATCTAATGCAGATCTCTGAGGGCTCCTGCAGGATCTCACAGCACAGGAGACAATGTCCTCCCCTGTATCTAATGCAGATCTCTGAGGGCTCCTGCAGGATCTCACAGTGCAGGAGACAATGAACAAGATCTAGAAGAAGATAACTACTTGACCCAGTGACCCTAACCTCCCAGTACCACTTAACCCAGAGAGCTTCCTGTCTTCTCTTTGTCTTTGCTTTCATTTTCTCTGTTGTCTCTTTTCCTTTCACCTTCTCCTTGGGATTTGCATTCTCTCATGCTTTCTCAGTCTGATGTGGCTGCACAAACCTTTCTCTTTGCAGGCTGCAGGAGGAGATCCAGCTGAAGGAGGATGCTGAAAATAATCTCTCTGCATTCAGAGCGGTCAGTAGTCATTCCAATGTTCTTCTAGATTCCACCAAAAGCATGCAATAAGATTCAGAAAAAGAGGCTTCTGGGAGAATATGAAACCAAAGCGATGCCCATCACCAAAGTCTGAGACCATGCAAATGGAATATCCCTCAGACAGAAGGAGGTGTCAGATAGGAACGAGTCTTTCAGTAGCAAAGTAGCTATATTTGGCATGTATCTTGCCTTTGGTCTGACACAAAGGCAAGATACATGGCAAAAGTATGTGATGCATAGCCACGGTGCATAAATATTCAGAAACGGGAAACGCACAATGATTTGTGCATTAATGCCCTTTTGTACCTCTATTCCAGCTTTAAAAGGTTTAGACTGTGGGGCACTTGTGAATTGATGGTTCCTGCTTAACTTGTCGGTGTGATCTGAGCCCCTTATGTCCACCTCTAATGCACTTTAAACTCTTGCACTTAAGGCACTAATCTTGTAGCTGTCACAAAATCTGGAGAGATATTATCTCTTCCAATTCCCCATAAACTGATTTTAATATCGGAACCGGTCCGTGTCCTTGCCCACTGCCCACTAGGTCCAGGATTTTGTTTCGGTGCAGAACCTCCCCGCTTCTCTCCGGCACATCCGCAGCTCTTCATAAGAACATAAGAACATAAGAAAATGCCATACTGGGTCAGACCAAGGGTCCATCAAGCCCAGCATCCTGTTTCCAACAGTGGCCAATCCAGGCCATAAGAACCTGGCAAGTACCCAAAAACTAAGACTATTCCATGTAACCATTGCTAATGGCAGTGGCTATTCTCTAAGTGAACTTAATAGCAGGTAATGGACTTCTCCTCCAAGAACTTATCCAATCCTTTTTTAAACACAGCTATACTAACTGCACTAACCACATCCTCTGGCAACAAATTCCAGAGTTTAATTGTGCGTTGAGTAAAAAAGAACTTTCTCCGATTAGTTTTAAATGTGCCACATGCTAACTTCATGGAGTGCCCCCTAGTCTTTCTATTATACGAAAGAGTAAATAACCGATTCACATCTACCCGTTCTAGACCTCTCATGATTTTAAACACCTCTATCATATCCCCCCTCAGTCGTCTCTTCTCCAAGCTGAAAAGTCCTAACCTCTTCAACCTTTCCTCATAGGGGAGCTGTTCCATTCCCCTTATCATTTTGGTAGCCCTTCTCTGTACCTTCTCCATCGCAATTATATCTTTTTTGAGATGCGGCGACCAGAATTGTACACAGTATTCAAGGTGCGGTCTCACCATAGAGCGATACAGAGGCATTATGACATTTTCCATTTTATTCATCATTCCCTTTCTAATAATTCCCAACATTCTGTTTGCTTTTTTGACTGCCGCAGCACACTGAACCGACGATTTCAATGTGTTATCCACTATGACACCTAGATCTCTTTCTTGGGTGGTAGCACCTAATATGGAACCCAACATCGTGTAATTATAGCATGGGTTATTTTTCCCTATATGCATCACCTTGCACTTATCTACATTAAATTTCATCTGCCATTTGGAAGCCCAATTTTCCAGTCTCACAAGGTCTTCCTGCAATTTATCACAAGCTGCTTGAGATTTAACTACTCTGAACAATTTTGTGTTATCTGCAAATTTGATTATCTCACTCATCGTATTTCTTTCCAGATCATTTATAAATATATTAAAAAGTAAGGGTCCCAATACAGATCCCTGAGGCACTCCACTGACCACTCCCTTCCACTGAGAAAATTGTCCATTTAATCCTACTCTCTGTTTCCTGTCTTTTAGCCAGTTTGCAATCCACGAAAGGACATCGCCACCTATCCCATGACTTTTTACTTTTCCTAGAAACCTCTCATGAGGAACTTTGTCAAATGCCTTCTGAAAGTCCAAGTATACTACATCTACCAGTTCACCTTTATCCACATGTTTATTAACTCCTTCAAAAAAGTGAAGCAGATTTGTGAGGCAAGACTTGCCTTGGGTAAAGCCATGCTGACTTTGTTCCATTAAACCATTTCTTTCTATATGTTCTGTGATTTTGATGTTTAGAACACTTTCCATTATTTTTCCTGGCACTGAAGTCAGGCTAACCGGTCTGTAGTTTCCCGGATCGCCCCTGGAGCCCTTTTTAAATATTGGGGTTACATTTGCTATCCTCCAGTCTTCAGGTACAATGGATGATTTTAATGATAAGTTACAAATTTTTACTAATAGGTCTGAAATTTCATTTTTTAGTTCCTTCAGAACTCTGGGGTGTATACCATCCGGTCCAGGTGATTTACTACTCTTCAGTTTGTCAATCAGGTCTAGCACATCTTCTAGGTTCACCGTGATTTGATTCAGTCCATCTGAATCATTATCCATGAAAACCTTCTCCATTACGGGTTCCTCCCCAACATCCTCTTCAGTAAACACTGAAGCAAAGAAATCATTTAATCTTTCCACGATGGCCTTATCTTCTCTAAGTGCCCCTTTAACCCCGCGATCATCTAACTGTCCAACTGACTCCCTCACAGGCTTTCTGCTTCGGATATATTTTAAAAAGTTTTTACTGTGAGTTTTTGCCTCTACAGCCAACTTCTTTTCAAATTCTCTCTTAGCCTGTCTTATCAATGTCTTACATTTAACTTGCCAACGTTTATGCTTTATCCTATTTTCTTCTGTTGGATTTTTCTTCCAATTTTTGAATGAAGATCTTTTGGCTAAAATAGCTTCTTTCACCTCCCCTTTTAATCATGCCGGTAATCGTTTTGCCTTCTTTCCACCTTTCTTAATGTGTGGAATACATCTGGACTGTGCTTCTAGAATGGTATTTTTTAACAATGACCACGTCTCTTGGACATCTGCAAAGAACAGCAAGAGCTCAATGCCCCCAAATCTCAATTTAACCAACCCATCTGATCTTAACCTGACCAATCCCAAGGCCCTGTTTCCATGATCCCCTGCCCTCTCCCTCCAATGCAAGTGGTCACGTGCCTGTCTAAACCAATCTGAGATCTGCGTTATCTGCTTCCGTGAAAAGCTTCTCTGTCTTTTTTTTAGGGGGTAATGACTATGACATGATGAGCTAAACCATGCAGAGTCCTAGAGCCCAGCACTAGACTTCCCATCCCCCCTTTCACTGGAGCATGAAAAGTCCATTCCTTAACCCCAGCGGAAATTCCAAAAAACACTAAGTGCATCACCAGTTAAAAGATATCTCCAACCCGTCTTGCACAGGCCTCCCTTTGGGTAGGAAGTAGTTCAATGCAATTGCGAGGAAAAGTTAATCGCTGTTGTGCATCTCCTCTCCTGCAAAGGGTTAGTGACTTGATCGTTGAACGTATGCGAGTATTGTCTGCAGTGCTCCCCCTGAGGCTGCTTCTATGCTCTTTCCTGCACGTTTTCACTTACCAATATATAATATAATATAATATAATATAATATAACTGGCGTGGGCAAACCGTGCAAAAAACCCCCGATGACTGACAGTTTATCCGGGATTCTAGTTTCTGTGCCTGTAAAATCACCAAGTTCCCAAGTGATCCGTATTTCAAAGGCAGCGATGTCACTGGAGTTCGTATCCGTTTCGCTCTTTCCTTCTTCGGATTTCTTACCCAGCTCTTTGAACGATTGTACAGTAGGCGCTGAGTAGAATAACTTAAGTGACTAAAGGTACAACAACTCACATAAAGAATGTATTTATTTATTTAATATTATTTATATCCTGCCTATTGCCAAACAATCCAGTAGAGATCACACAACAAGGTGGGTCATGAAGCCATGGGTCTCATAGATACTGGAAGAACCTTTATTTTACTCCAGTCTGAAATGCGACCCCAAAATTGTACTTGATAAGGAGCTGTCAGGCCAATGCTAGTAAACCCTCCATCTCAGCAGTGACCTAAACTCTGAGAACAGTGCATGTGTCACCCTGCCAAATCAGATGCCCTCCATGGCACGTACTTTAATAATTGATCATGATCTGCACATAATGCGCTTTCAAACGCCCTCCTTCCATGTTTGTGGGTAACCTCTGCCTAGAAAGCCATCCACACATTCTCAAGCTCTAAGTTTGTATTTCACATTCAGGCCGATACAATACGGTGCACTCAGCCCACGGTTGGATGCGCGTCCACAACCCCTTATACCATAAGGGGGTTTAGCGTGTCCAAAACGCGTGTCCAACCCCCCCCGGAAACCAGTAGTGCTCATCGCTATTCACCCCAGATACAAAATAAAAATGTGCAGCTTTCCCTTGGTAACTCACATTGGTTTTTCCCTCTGAGAACAGTGTTTGGTTACTTGCCTGGTTCTTGGAAACAGGATGCTGGGCTTGATGGACCCTTGGTCTGACCCAGTATGGCAAGTTCTTATGTTCCCTATCCTTGGAGGGCTTACAATTGAGGGGGAAGTAGCTTGCCCAAGGTCACAAGGAGCATCAGTGAGAGAAGTACGGTTTACCTGCTTCTTAGCCTCTAGGCTATTCCTTCACGCCGCATGGCAAAGGCGTACGTGATGCATAGATTAGAAAGCAGGACCCGGGGCTCTGCCTTTATGTAAACCCCCACTTATGGGAGGGGCCACCTGAGAGCTGTGTGATTTAAAATGGGCAGGTGTAGCTAGCTGAAGGAATAGGGAGCAAAGGCTGGAGCACAGAGTGATATCAACATAAAATAACATAAACACATAAAATATAACATAAACACATAAAATAACATAAACACATAAAATAACATAAACACATAAACATAATCAGTGCATGCACATTTACATAACACACTTATGAAACACAAACGCCTGGCATTATAGTGAAAGAAGGATTTATTTGCATAGGAAAATAAGGAAAATTAGCTTTTATAAATCATAACAGAAAACTACTAAACCCCCATCCAACCCATTTATTAAAACTTCACAAGGAAATTCAGCTCCCAGGTACCCATCCTAAATAAGCTTGATTACACTTTCTTCCACATGAACATCTGCGGGCATTTCTTCTGTGACTGACAAACAAAAAGAAAGCAAGGAGTTGCTTACATCTCACCGTTTGTCCTTTTAACTTTGGAACTGCTGAGCAATAAATGCAATAAATGCTTCTAACATGTCAGGGGATGGAAATAGTGCAGGAGGAGGTGGGAATATATCAGAGGTGAAGGGGGTTGGAAATAGTGCAGGATAGGAGCTTGGAGCAAGACGAGACTCACACAGTGGCTGCTGGTGTGAACCTGCTCCTGTCCTGATATTATCTCACATGCAGGATGTGGATGCTGCCACACTGGCCCGTATTGACCTGGAGAGGCGAATTGAATCCCTGCAGGAAGAAATTGCTTTTCTAAAGAAGATCCATGAGGAGGTACGTGACACACAACTCCCTTCCTATAAATATACCTGAAAGTGCTACCACCTACCCACTGTCCCAGGGACTGCCCCAGCTGTGCACAGAACGGAGGCTCTCCAGCCAGGGAAAGATCCCAGACCCCCTGTTATGGTCTCAGCAGGGACTCTACCACTAGGGACAAAACTGAAGCTCCCCATTATTGTTCCAGGGCTTCTACAAGCTGAGGATACAATCCAAGCCCCCTGTTACTGTCCCAGGGAGTCTCTCATCCGTGAATAGAACCCAGGCTCCCTGTTACTGTCCCAGGGAGTCTCTCATCCGTGAATAGAAGCCAGGCTCCCTGTTACTGTCCCAGGGAGTCTCTCATCCGTGAATAGAAGCCAGGCTCCCTGTTACTGTCCCAGGGTGTCTCTCATCCGTGAATAGAAGTCAGGCTCCCTGTTACTGTCCCAGGGAATCTCTCATCCGTGAATAGAACCCAGGCTCCCTGTTACTGACCCAGGGAGTCTCTCATCCGTGAATAGAAGCCAGGCTCCCTGTTACTGGCCCAGGGAGTCTCTCATCCGTGAATAGAAGCCAGGCTCCCTGTTACTGGCCCAGGGAGTCTCTCATCCGTGAACAGAACCCAGGCTCCCTGTTACTGTCCCAGGGAGTCTCTCATCCGTGAACAGAAGCCAGGCTCCCTGTTACTGTCCCAGGGAGTCTCTCATCCGTGAATAGAACCCAGGCTCCCTGTTACTGACCCAGGGAGTCTCTCATCCGTGAATAGAAGCCAGGCTCCCTGTTACTGGCCCAGGGAGTCTCTCATCCGTGAATAGAAGCCAGGCTCCCTGTTACTGGCCCAGGGAGTCTCTCATCCGTGAACAGAACCCAGGCTCCCTGTTACTGTCCCAGGGAGTCTCTCATCCGTGAACAGAAGCCAGGCTCCCTGTTACTGTCCCAGGGAGTCTCTCATCCGTGAATAGAACCCAGGCTCCCTGTTACTGACCCAGGGAGTCTCTCATCCGTGAATAGAAGCCAGGCTCCCTGTTACTGGCCCAGGGAGTCTCTCATCCTTGAATAGAAGCCAGGCTCCCTGTTACTGGCCCAGAGAGTCTCTCATCCGTGAATAGAACCCAGGCTCCCTGTTACTGGCCCAGGGAGTCTCTCATCCGTGAATAGAACCCAGGCTCCCTGTTACTGTCCTAGGGAGTCTCTCATCCGTGAATAAAAGCCAGGCTCCCTGTTACTGTCCCAGGGAGTCTCTCATCCGTGAATAGAAGCCAGGCTCCCTGTTACTGTCCCAGGGAGTCTCTCATCCGTGAATAGAAGCCAGGCTCCCTGTTACTGTCCCAGGGAGTTTCTCCACTGGGCATAGAACCCAGGCTCCCTGTTAGTATCCCAGGGTGTCTCTCATCCGTGAATAGAAGTCAGGCTCCCTGTTACTGTCCCAGGGAGTCTCTCATCCGTGAATAGAAGCCAGGCTCCCTGTTACTGTCCCAGGGAGTCTCTCATCCATGAATAGAACCCAGGTTCCCTGTTACTGTCTCAGGGAGTCTCTCATCCGTGAATAGAAGCCAGGCTCCCTGTTACTGTCCCAGGGAGTCTCTCATCCGTGAATAGAAGCCAGGCTCCCTGTTACTGTCCCAGGGAGTCTCTCATCCGTGAACAGAACCCAGGCTCCCTGTTACTGGCCCAGGGAGTCTCTCATCCGTGAATAGAAGCCAGGCTCCCTGTTACTGTCCCAGGGAGTCTCTCATCCGTGAACAGAACCCAGGCTCCTTGTTACTGTCCCAGGGAGCCTATCCCCTGGGTATAGATCCCAGGCCCCGTGTTAGTATCCCAGGTTCTCTACCAACCAGGGTTAAAACTCTGTGCCTCTGGTTGCTCTTTATTATCTCTTTCAAAGATATTAATTTTAATCCTATTTAAGCTTGCTTAATTAGAGAATGTTTGGGTGAGGAGGGAATAGTTTGATTCTAAAATACAATAATATGATCAAATCATTGTTCCCTCAGGAAATCAGAGATCTGCAGTCTCAGCTCCAGGAGCAGCAGATTCAGGTGGAAATGGATGTATCCAAACCAGATCTGACAGCTGCTCTGCGAGACATCCGTGCTCAGTATGAGACTATTGCTGCTAAGAACATATCAGAGGCAGAGGATTGGTATAAATCCAAGGTAAGAGCCCTCCTCACATCTGTGTTAGGCTCAGTTATGTCTCCTGGTATCTGTACTGTTGTTACAACTGACCAACACTCTCCATTCACCTTCTCCTCAGGTATCAGACCTGACACAAGCTGCAAACAAAAACACAGATGCCCTTCGCCAGTCCAAGCAGGAGCTTATGGAGTACCGACACCAGATCCAGTCCTACACTTGTGAGATCGATGCCCTGAAAGGCACAGTAAGTGAAGTCATCCTTAAACAAGGAAATGTTCCCCGGTGAACCACATAGAACATGACTGCATGGCCTTTCTAATCTGCCCATCCACATCATCTAATTCATCTTTACAATCCCTACCACTCTCACAGTGATCCCCTGGAATTATCCCATGCTTTCTTGAATTCAGATACTGTCCTTTTTTCCACCACCTTTACATCCACTACCCTCTCTGCAAAGAAATATTTCCATAGATTACTCCTGAGTCTACCCCCTTTCACCCTCACCTCCTGATCCTCTCGGTCTAGGGCCTCCTTTCCTTTGAAAGAGACCCACCTCCTGTGCATGGAAACCATGGAGATATTTCAATATGTCTCTATAATAGGTCCCCTATCCCACATTCCTCTAGGGTATACATGTTTTAGATATTTAAGAGGTAGACATAATTGGCATCTAAGAGACAGGGTGGAGGAAGGATAACTAAAAGGACCATTCTATACCAGGGTTCAAATTATATTGTATTGACAGGTAGGATCAATCTGATTGGGGGGTGGATGGTGCAGGAGACTAAGTGCACAATATAATCCTTATGGGTGGGAATTCCATGTGTAATGGAGAAGAGTATAGCAATGGGGGTATACTACGTCTACCTATCCAAAATAAGATGGAAGATGAAATGCTAAAAGAGATTAGGGAAGCTAATAAATTTGGCAGTGCAGTAATAATGGGAGATTTCAATTACCCCAACATTGACTGGGTAAATGTAACATCAGGACATGCTAGGGAGGTAAAGGTTCTAGATTAAATAAATGACTGCTTCATGGAGACGTTGGTCCAGGAAACCATAAGAGAGAGATTTATTTTAGACCTAATTCTTCGTGGAACACAGAATTTGGTGAGAGAGGTAACGGTGGTGGGGGCCGCTTGGCAATATCAATCATAGTCCAATCAAATTTGACTTAATGACTGGGAGGACATTAAGTAAATCTATAACTCTACTATTAAACTTTCAAAAGGGAAACTTTGATAAAATGAGGAAAATAGAAAAAAACGTAAAGTTTCAGTTACAAAGGTTAGGAGTTTACATCAGGTGTGTGATCACTGTTTAAAAATATCATATTAGAAGCCCAGCCCAGATGTATTCCACGCATTAAAAAAAGTGGAAGGAAGATCAAATGACTGTTGACATGGTTAAAAGATGAGGTGAAAGAGGCTTTTTTAGCCAAAACAACTTCTTTAAAAATTGGAAAAAGGATCCAACTGAAGAAAATAGGAAAAATCATAAACATTGGCAAGTTAGATGTAAAACAATGATAAGGTGGGCTAAAAAATAATTTGGAAAGAAGTTGGCCTTAAAGGCAAAAGCTCATAATAAAAACCTTGAGGGAATTGGTTGGACCATTAGATGTTTGAGGGGTTAAAAAGGCATTTAGGGAAGATGAGACCATCATGGAATAACTGAATGAATTCTTCGCTTCGGTGTTTATGGAAGAGGATGTTGGCGAGATACCTGTGCTGGGTACTATTTTCAGTGGTGATGATTCAGAAGAAATGATACAAATCACTGTGAAGTTGGAAGATTTAATAAGGCAGATTGACAAATTGAAGAGTAGCAAATTACCCAGACCAGATGGTATACATTCCAGAGTTTTGAAAGAAGTAAAAAATGAAATTGCAGATTTGTTACTGTTAATTTGTAACCTAATGTTGGGATCATTCACCATTCCTGATGTCTGGAGGATGGCATTGTAAGGTCGATCTTTAAAAAGGACTTCAGGGTGATCCAAGAAACTACAGACCAGTGAGTCTGACTTCAGAGCCAGGAAAAACCATGGAAACTATTCCAAAGAACAAAATCACAGGAAGTGCAAAAGTGGCATTGTGAGACTCAAAGGTGAAGGGGAGGAATATATAGAGGCTGATGAGAGAAAAGCAAAATTGCTTAACAAATATTTCTGTTTAGTGTTCCCTGTGGAAGGGCCTGGAGCAGGACCACATAAAACAAACACAAATACAATTGGAAGTGAGGTAAACCTCAACTGATTTTCAGATCAATGTGTTCATGAAGAGCTAACTAAATTTAAAGAAGCTAAGACGATGGGGCTGGATGGGACACATCTGAGGGTACTAAGGGAACTTAGAGAGGTCCTGGCAGCCCCGCTGGTGACCTTTTCAGTGCTTCTTTAGAGTCTGGAGTAGTTCCAGAGGACTGGAAAAGGGCAGATGTGGCTCCTGTTCATAACAGTGGGAGTAGGGAGGAGGCTGGGAACTACAGGCCAGTCAGTCTGACCTCTGTGGTGGGAAACTAATGGACTCGCTGATAAAACAGAGGAGAGCGCAGTTTCTGGAATCCAATGGCTTGCAAGATCCGAGGCAGCAAGGTGTTACCAGAGGTAAATCTTCTCACATGAATCTGATCAATTTCTTGGACTGGGTGACCAGAGAGTTGGATCAAGGGAGAGTGCTAGACATAGAGAACTTGGATGTCAGCGAGGCCTCTGACACAGTTCTGCACAGAAGACTTATAAATAAATTGTGCGCCCTTGGTATGGATCCTAGAGTGACTGTGACTGGGATAGAAACTGGCTGAGGAGAGGGAGGTGACAAGGGGCAGTGGTAAATGGAGATTTCTCTGAGGAGGGGGCTGTTACTAGCAGTGAGCCTCAGGGATCGCTCCTTGGACCGGTTCTTTTCAACATTTTTGTGAGCGACATAGTGGAAGGGTTGTTGGGAAAGGTTTGTCTTTTTGCTGATGATACAAAATCTGTAACAGGATGGACAGCCAGGAAGGAGTGGAAAACATGAGGAAGGATCTAGCAAAGCTCGAGGAATGGTCTAAGGTCTGGCAGCTAAGATTTAATCTAAAATATGCAGAGTGATGCATTTAGGATGCAAAACCCCAAGGGAAAGGTGCAGTATTGGAGGTGAAATTCTTCTAAGCCCAAAGGAAGATCAGGATCTGCGTGTGACTGTATCTGATGATCATAAGGAGGCCAAACAGGTGGATAAAGGAAGAGCGGGATCTGGGGGTGACTGTATCTGATGATCTTAAGGAGGCCAAACAGGTGGAGACAGGAAGAGCGGGATCTGGGGGTGACTGTATCTGATGATCATAAGGAGGCCAAACAGGTGGATAAAGGAAGAGCAGGATCTGGGGGTGATTGTATCTGATGATCTTAAGGAGGCCAAACAGGTGGATAAAGGAAGAGAGGGATCTGGGGGTGACTGTATCTGATGATCTTAAGGAGGCCAAACAGGTGGATAAAGGAAGAGCAGGATCTGGGGGTGACTGTATCTGATGATCATAAGGAGCCCAAACAGGTGGAGACAGGAAGAGCGGGATCTGGGGGTGATTGTATCTGATGATCATAAGGAGGCCAAACAGGTGGATAAAGGAAGAGCAGGATCTGGGGGGTGATTGTATCTGATGATCTTAAGGAGGCCAAACAGGTGGATAAAGGAAGAGAGGGATCTGGGGGTGATTGTATCTGATGATCTTAAGGAGGCCAAACAGGTGGATAAAGGAAGAGCAGGATCTGGGGGTGACTGTATCTGATGATCATAAGGAGGCCAAACAGGTGGAGACAGGAAGAGCGGGATCTGGGGGTGACTATATCTGATGATCTTAAGGAGGCCAAACAGGTGGATAAAGGAAGAGCGGGATCTGGAGGTGATTGTATCTGATGATCTTAAGGAGGCCAAACAGGTGGAGACAGGAAGAGCGGGATCTGGGGGTGACTGTATCTGATGATCTTAAGGAGGCCAAACAGGTGGATAAAGGAAGAGCAGGATCTGGGGGTGACTGTATCTGATGATCTTAAGGAGGCCAAACAGGTGGATAAAGAAGAGCGGGATCTGGGGGTGACTGTATCTGATGATCTTAAGGAGGCCAAACAGGTGGATAAAGGAAGAGCAGGATCTGGGGGTGACTGTATCTGATGATCATAAGGAGGCCAAACAGGTGGAGACAGGAAGAGCGGGATCTGGGGGTGACTATATCTGATGATCATAAGGAGGCCAAACAGGTGGATAAAGGAAGAGCGGGATCTGGGGGTGACTGTATCTGATGATCTTAAGGAGGCCAAACAGGTGGATAAAGGAAGAGCAGGATCTGGGGGTGACTGTATCTGATGATCTTAAGGAGGCCAAACAGGTGGATAAAGGAAGAGAGGGATCTGGGGGTGATTGTATCTGATGATCTTAAGGAGGCCAAACAGGTGGATAAAGGAAGAGAGGGATCTGGGGGTGATTGTATCTGATGATCTTAAGGAGGCCAAACAGGTGGATAAAGGAAGAGCAGGATCTGGGGGTGATTGTATCTGATGATCTTAAGGAGGCCAAACAGGTGGATAAAGGAAGAGAGGGATCTGGGGGTGATTGTATCTGATGATCTTAAGGAGGCCAAACAGGTGGATAAAGGAAGAGCGGGATCTGGGGGTGACTGTATCTGATGATCTTAAGGAGGCCAAACAGGTGGATAAAGGAAGAGCAGGATCTGGGGGTGACTGTATCTGATGATCATAAGGAGGCCAAACAGGTAGATAAAGGAAGAGCAGGATCTGGGGGTGACTGTATCTGATGATCTTAAGGAGGCCAAACAGGTGGATAAAGGAAGAGCAGGATCTGGGGGTGACTGTATCTGATGATCATAAGGAGGCCAAACAGGTGGATAAAGGAAGAGAGGGATCTGGGGGTGATTGTATCTGATGATCATAAGGAGGCCAAACAGGTGGATAAAGGAAGAGCAGGATCTGGGGGTGATTGTATCTGATGATCTTAAGGAGGCCAAACAGGTGGATAAAGGAAGAGCAGGATCTGGGGGTGATTGTATCTGATGATCATAAGGAGGCCAAACAGGTGGATAAAGGAAGAGCAGGATCTGGGGGTGACTGTATCTGATGATCATAAGGAGGCCAAACAGGTGGAGACAGGAAGAGCGGGATCTGGGGGTGACTTCTCTGCTTAATCCCTTCATGCACTTTCCTCTTCTTTTTGCAGAATGACTCTCTGATGCGCCAGATGAGGGAGCTGGAGGAGCGTTTTGCAGGAGAAGCCAATGGCTACCAGGACACCATCGCTCGCCTGGAGGATGAGATCAGGAACCTGAAGGATGAAATGGCCAGGCATCTCCGCGAGTACCAGGACCTTCTCAATGTCAAGATGGCCCTGGACGTGGAGATTGCCACCTACCGTAAACTGCTGGAGGGAGAAGAGAGCAGGTGAGGTCATTGACTAGTCACCTCCTGCCAGCCACCACCAAATTATCAATAAGATTTCTCTGGCTACGAGATCCCATGTTCCTTCCTTCATCCAACAGAGCCCGCCCTGTACCCCAACAGCCGGTCCCTGATGGTGCCCCAGACACGGATTTATTCTAGACGTCATGTTCAGTCCTGCTTCCCTCAGGGCAGGGCAGATGCTGAGGCCCATTTAGTGTTAGCCCAAAATATCATGAGGTTAAAGAAAACTGAGCAATTGTAGTGTGCACAGGAGACTGAGGGGAGAGCTGGAGTCTGTCCTTGGTAATGTTAGGGGACTGCATGCAAGAACGTCTTCTTATAGGAACTGCTAAGTCTGAGCTTGTAGAGGGCAATGTCAAAGGGTCTCCTTTTCAAAGCCCAGCAAGAGAGAAGGAAGATCCTTAGTGCTGTCTTCCAGGGCTCTTTCCTGGGGTATAAAGTAGCATACATGGACCTGGTGTATGTGCAAAGCATCTACCATCCTGATCCCTGAGAGAGTGCTGGACACGTCCGTCCCTCCTGTCCAGTACCGTACAGGTTAAGCTGATGACAGGTACTGGATAAAGGTTCTGCTTTCTGACGCAGCTGCGGACGCCGTCCGTCCCTCCTTGGCTGAGCCTGAGATATCTGTTCTCATCCAGCTTGTTTATGGGGTGCTGGACGATTCTGCGTATCAGCTCAGTAAATACACGATGCTCTGTAAGGATTCCTAGTTTGATGGCGGTTTTTTCTGTCCCTCCTGTGTTGCAGGATCACTCTTCCCATTCAGACGTTTTCTGCATTAAGCTTCCGAGGTAAGTGGCTGCGAGACGGGGTGGGAGTGATACGGTTTGTGCCCTGCTTGGCTGGCACGGGTTTCTCAGCTCTCATAGCTGGTGGGGATGGGGTTGGGAGTGCTGTAACCTGAACTTCGGGTGCCGTCACTCTCACGGTCAGCAGTGCAATCCCCCCAAACACAAAAACCTTGCTAGGACACTTCCGTCTTATTCACAGGCGCACCACATGCTGACAGCAGCCTTCAGTCGACGAGTTCTGCGCTGCACAGATGTTACTTAGCTTTGCTGCTTAGACTTTGCCGGAGCCAGGCATTTTAGATTCCTTATCCAGATGTGCAATTCTTTGGAGTGAAGGTCCCAGGCGGAAGATGGGAAAATTCCATTCAGGATTTGTAGCTGCCTAATCTCCCTGGAGCTCACTCACGCTCAGGGACCTTCATTTTCGCTTTTTATTTTGCTGTTTTTGGGAATTTTAATGTCAGAAGAAGTTGTGGCGCCCCCTTGGGTCCCTGCTCAGAAACCCCATCCTCTTCAGCCCTCCCAGTGCAGCTGCTTTCCCATTCAGTGTGGCCAGTGTCCGTCAGCCTCAGGGCAGTGCGGACACAGGTTTTACCTCCCTGCCTCACCGGCACATTTAGCTTGCAGGAGATTGCTCACTCTGCGCGCCCTCCCAGAGCGTCTCCTCCTAATTATTTGCAGGGAGATAGATTTTTCTTGGATCCTCTTTTGGGACTCTCATGAAGGGGCTGAAGGCCTGTGAGCCTCACTCTACTCCTTAGGTGAGGCAAGCACCAATGACAGCACCCAACAGCATCAGGTTTTTGATGGCCAAGATGTATCCTGTTTTTTTTCAGAAGGGACGGCTGCTTTAACCTTTCACCCTTTGGAGAAGGCTCCCCCTGACACAAAGGATAAGGGCTGAAGACTTATGAGCCCTAATCTACTCCCTAAGAACACAAGAACATAAGAAATTGCCATGCTGGGTCAGACCAAGGGTCCATCAAGCCCAGCATCCTGTTTCCAACAGAGGCCAATCCAGGCCATAAGAACCTGGCAAGTACCCAAACACTAAGAAGATCCCCTGCTACTGATGCAATTAATAGCAGTGGCTATTCCCTAAGTAAACTTGATTAATAGCCATTAATGGACTTCTCCTCCAAGAACTTATCCAACCCTTTTTTGAACCCAGCTACACTTACTGCTCTAACCACATCCTCTGGCAACAAATTCCAGAGCTTTATTGTGCGTTGAGTGAAATAGAATTTTCTCCAATTAGTCTTAAATGTGCTACTTGCTAACTTCATGGAATGCCCCCTAGTCCTTCTATTATTTGAAAGAGTAAATACCCGATTCACATTTACTCATTCAAGACCTTTCATGATCTTAAAGACCTCTATCATATCCCCCCTCAGCCGTTTCTTCTCCAAGCTGAAAAGTCCTAACCTCTTTAGTCTTTCCTCATAGGGGAGCTGTTCCATCTCCTTTATCATTTTGGTCGCCCTTCTCTGTACCTTCTCCATCACAACTATATCTTTTTTTGAGATGTGGCGACCAGAATTGTACACAGTATTCAAGGTGCGGTCTCACCATGGAGCGATACAGAGGCATTATGACATTTTCCGTTTAGCATGTGGCACAGTTAAAACTAATCAGAGAAAACTCTTTTTCACTCAAAGTACAATTAAGCTCTCGAATTCATTGCCAGAGAATGTGGTTAAGGCATTTGATGTAGCTGGGTTTAAAATAGGTTTGGATAATTTCCTGGAGGAGAAGTCAATAAACTGCTGTTAATCAATAGGGAATAGCCACTGCTTGGTGCCAGCATTAGCAGCAGGGGATCTGTTTAATGTTTGGGTACTTGCCAGGTACTTGTGAGTTGGATCGGCCATTGTTAGAATAACAGCACCCAAGGAAAGGACCCCCCCCCCCCCCCAATACCCAGGCCATAAGCGAGACAGAGAGCACTGCATGGGAGACGAGCTAGCGGGAGCAGCCCTGTAGAATAAATAAGCTCGTGTGCCCTTTAAACCACTCCCAGCAAAGGCTTACAAAGAAATATCAGTGGAAAAATGGCTTTGTGCTAAGAAACAGAAGAAAAATCCATAGGGAAGTCATTTTCCACGGATTTCTTTTCTTATAAAATTGAAATTCCCAGGAAAAGTAAAGTGAAGCCTGAAAGTGAAGGCGCGAGCTCCTGCTGTAAAGGGCTTGGTGCTCCCCCCCCAGCTCCTCTCACGCCAGCTTCTTAGGAGAAGGCGGGGCAGCAGCCTGGGGGAGGGGGCAGGGAGAGAAGATGAGGCTCTGTCTGGCCCAGTCTAGGTGGGGGAATTCTGGCGCAGATCCCTTGGTCTCTGGGTGGACCATTTCAGTACCTGCCGCGCTGTAACACGAGCCACCCCCAGGGCAGCTTCTCATACGCCGGCAGCACTGCCCTGGACGTGGCGCGTTCCTCTCTGTTCCACGCACATTGAAGGGATGCTCTGGGATCTCTGACTCTCCCCCTCCTGAAGCCTCTGTGAGTGGAAGGCCTCCGGCTCTCTCTGCCAGCTGCATTGGCTCACTTTGCTCTTCTGTCCTCCCGCACAGAGACTAGTCCGGAGCAGCGCGCCGCCGAGATGCACACCAAGAAAACGGTGATGATCAAGACCATCGAGACCCGGGATGGGGAGGTAAGGGTCACACCCCCGCCCCGGGGAGGCGCCAGGGCCTTACCCTTCCTCACGGAGCGACTCCCGAGTCCTCCCCTGCAACGCGCCTCCCTCGTGTCAGCCTGAGACTTGGCTCAGACACCTGGCGGGACTGACTCTTGCTGAAGGATACGAGGACCGGGCACCCCTGCTAGTTGGAAACGATCCTGGCCTGCCAGAGATAAGGTTCTGGGTCCTCACTTCCTGCTTTCTGGCAGACTGGGTTCTGTTATCTGACGCCCTTAGGCTCTGGCCTCTTATCACTGCCTCACACTTGGGAGTTTATTCACAGAGCTGTGAAACAAACACAACCACACAGCTCATGTGTAATACACACTCAGGCTGCCAGCACTCTTGGGAGGTTTCCTACCACTAAAAACATGGAGTTTCTGGCTAACAAATCATTGTTGCCTCTTAATAACAGATAATGAATGATTATTCCCCTCAGCATCGGCTCCTGACCCATAGCTTTTACTGTGCCTTGGCACCTCTCCAGGGAACAGACAGGAAGGGGCAGGAGGGGTGCGCCAGAGCTGTGATTGGGGAAAACTCTGTTCTGGATGGGGAGGGAAAAGCAACCACGCACACCAGAAATGACCCTCTGAAGGCACCTGGCTACATCCTCTGAATATCCCAGCCGGAGTCACCCAGGTCACTCCCGGGTAGTCCCTCGCTCATTGCACCGCTAAGTATAGCCCTCCTTAGCTGCTCGCCTGGAACAGCAGCACATCTGGCCAGTAACAGGCTTGCTTTTCCTGTCCATTGTAGTCTGCAGTCCCTCGCTCTACGATTATTCTCACGTTGCTATGTAACTCCTTGATGGAGGCCTGCTAGCCTACACGCCTGAGTACATAGGAGGTATAGAGGGGTGTCAGGCCATCATCCCCAATCATGGGCACTTTCTCCTTCCAAAGATCCAGGAAGACCTCCAGCCGTGTCACAGACCCTCCTTCCATGTGAAAGTAATCCATGTAACTTGTACATCCTCAGTGTTAGGAGAGAGCCCGGTCTGCTGGCTGCCTCCTGCCGTGTCACAGATCCTCCTTCCATGTGAAAGTAATCCATGTAACTTGTACATCCTCAGTGTTAGGAGAGAGCCCGGTCTGGTGGCTGCCTCCAGCCGTGTCACAGATCCTCCTTCCATGTGAAAGTAATCCATGTAACTTGTACATCCTCAGTGTTAGGAGAGAGCCCGGTCTGGTGGCTGCCTCCAGCCGTGTCACAGATCCTCCTTCCATGTGAAAGTAATCCATGTAACTTGTACATCCTCAGTGTTAGGAGAGAGCCCGGTCTGGTGGCTGCCTCCAGCCGTGTCACAGATCCTCCTTCCATGTGAAAGTAATCCATGTAACTTGTACATCCTCAGTGTTAGGAGAGAGCCCGGTCTGGTGGCTGCCTCCAGCCGTGTCACAGATCCTCCTTCCATGTGAAAGTAATCCATGTAACCTGTGCATCCTCAGTGTTAGGAGAGAGCCCGGTCTGCTGGCTGCCTCCAGCCGTGTCACAGATCCTCCTTCCATGTGAAAGTAATCCATGTAACTTGTACATCCTCAGTGTTAGGAGAGAGCCCGGTCTGGTGGCTGCCTCCAGCCGTGTCACAGATCCTCCTTCCATGTGAAAGTAATCCATGTAACTTGTACATCCTCAGTGTTAGGAGAGAGCCCGGTCTGGTGGCTGCCTCCAGCCGTGTCACAGATCCTCCTTCCATGTGAAAGTAATCCATGTAACTTGTACATCCTCAGTGTTAGGAGAGAGCCCGGTCTGGTGGCTGCCTCCAGCCGTGTCACAGATCCTCCTTCCATGTGAAAGTAATCCATGTAACCTGTGCATCCTCAGTGTTAGGAGAGAGCCCGGTCTGGTGGCTGCCTCCAGCCGTGTCACAGATCCTCCTTCCATGTGAAAGTAATCCATGTAACTTGTACATCCTCAGTGTTAGGAGAGAGCCCGGTCTGGTGGCTGCCTCCAGCCGTGTCACAGATCCTCCTTCCATGTGAAAGTAATCCATGTAACCTGTACATCCTCAGTGTTAGGAGAGAGCCCGGTCTGGTGGCTGCCTCCAGCCGTGTCACAGATCCTCCTTCCATGTGAATGTAATCCATGTAACCTGTACATCCTCAGTGTTAGGAGAGAGCCCGGTCTGCTGGCTGCCTCCAGCCGTGTCACAGATCCTCCTTCCATGTGAAAGTAATCCATGTAACCTGTGCATCCTCAGTGTTAGGAGAGAGCCCGGTCTGCTGGCTGCCTCCTGCCGTGTCACAGATCCTCCTTCCATGTGAAAGTAATCCATGTAACTTGTACATCCTCAGTGTTAGGAGAGAGCCCGGTCTGCTGGCTGCCTCCTGCCGTGTCACAGATCCTCCTTCAATGTGAAAGTAATCCATGTAACTTGTGCATCCTCAGTGTTAGGAGAGAGCCCGGTCTGATGGCTGCCTCCAGCCGTGTCACAGATCCTCCTTCCATGTGAAAGTAATCCATGTAACTTGTACATCCTCAGTGTTAGGAGAGAGCCCGGTCTGCTGGCTGCCTCCAGCCGTGTCACAGATCCTCCTTCCATGTGAAAGTAATCCATGTAGCTTGTTCATCCTCAGTGTTAGGAGAGAGCCCGGTCTGGTGGCTGCCTCCAGCCGTGTCACAGATCCTCCTTCCATGTGAAAGTAATCCATGTAACCTGTACATCCTCAGTGTTAGGAGAGAGCCCGGTCTGCTGGCTGCCTCCAGCCGTGTCACAGATCCTCCTTCCATGTGAAAGTAATCCATGTAACCTGTGCATCCTCAGTGTTAGGAGAGAGCCCGGTCTGCTGGCTGCCTCCAGCCATGTCACAGATCCTCCTTCCATGTGAAAGTAATCCATGTAACCTGTGCATCCTCAGTGTTAGGAGAGAGCCCGGTCTGGTGGCTGCCTCCAGCCGTGTCACAGATCCTCCTTCCATGTGAAAGTAATCCATGTAACTTGTACATCCTCAGTGTTAGGAGAGAGCCCGGTCTGGTGGCTGCCTCCAGCCGTGTCACAGATCCTCCTTCCATGTGAAAGTAATCCATGTAACCTGTGCATCCTCAGTGTTAGGAGAGAGCCCGGTCTGCTGGCTGCCTCCTGCCGTGTCACAGATCCTCCTTCCATGTGAAAGTAATCCATGTAACCTGTGCATCCTCAGTGTTAGGAGAGAGCCCGGTCTGGTGGCTGCCTCCAGCCGTGTCACAGATCCTCCTTCCATGTGAAAGTAATCCATGTAACCTGTGCATCCTCAGTGTTAGGAGAGAGCCCGGTCTGCTGGCTGCCTCCAGCCGTGTCACAGATCCTCCTTCCATGTGAAAGTAATCCATGTAACTTGTGCATCCTCAGTGTTAGGAGAGAGCCCGGTCTGCTGACTGCCTCCAGCCGTGTCACAGATCCTCCTTCCATGTGAAAGTAATCCATGTAACTTGTACATCCTCAGTGTTAGGAGAGAGCCCGGTCTGGTGGCTGCCTCCAGCCGTGTCACAGATCCTCCTTCCATGTGAAAGTAATCCATGTAACTTGTACATCCTCAGTGTTAGGAGAGAGCCCGGTCTGGTGGCTGCCTCCAGCCGTGTCACAGATCCTCCTTCCATGTGAAAGTAATCCATGTAACCTGTGCATCCTCAGTGTTAGGAGAGAGCCCGGTCTGCTGGCTGCCTCCAGCCATGTCACAGATCCTCCTTCCATGTGAAAGTAATCCATGTAACTTGTGCATCCTCAGTGTTAGGAGAGAGCCCGGTCTGCTGGCTGCCTCCAGCTGTGTCACAGATCCTCCTTCCATGTGAAAGTAATCCATGTAACTTGTACATCCTCAGTGTTAGGAGAGAGCCCGGTCTGGTGGCTGCCTCCAGCCGTGTCACAGATCCTCCTTCCATGTGAAAGTAATCCATGTAACTTGTACATCCTCAGTGTTAGGAGAGAGCCCGGTCTGGTGGCTGCCTCCAGCCGTGTCACAGATCCTCCTGCTGTCTGGAAGGGAAGGTGGAGTTGCTGTCTCTAATGGTTTACAATTTGTACTTGTACCGGTGTCTCTTTCTGTACTCTCTACCTCTCCTCTTCTCTCTAGGTTGTCTCTGAGGCCTCACAGCAGCACCATGAGGTGCTCTAAATATGGAGCAGACGGACGGACAAGTGGCAAGGAGGAAGCACGGCTCAGCAGAATCCTCTGAGATTTCCCACCTTTGCATGCAGACCTGATGCCTGTTCAGTGCCTTTCAGAATTGCCAGCAAGATGCTCTCTCTTATTAATATCCAGGTTGCGAAAGAATGCCAGAGACTGTGGGGCGAGTCCGAGCGGCCACTGATTTCTGTAGTTTTGCCTTATAATGTTTCCTGCCAAGCACACAGCAGCAGAGGGATGGCATTGTACGTCTCCGCTGCGACTCACGCGCTGCCAATGCACCTTCCCTGCGTCTCCTCCCCCGCTGCATTCTGCTCCTTCTCTTCTGAGCAGTTCTGCTTCATAACCCATCTCTCCCTGCTCCCCGGGGTTGCAAGGGGAACGTGTGCCCTCGGGACTTGCTGTGGAGGAGGAGATGAAGGGACGTGTGATACTGCTGACTCACTGGGTACACTGCTCTTGCAAACGAAGCGATGAAATGAAATCCATCCCCAACGCCATCACAGAAATCAAAGGACTGCAGCTGTCCAGATGCAAGCGTGAAGCTGCTGAGTACTGGGCCTCACTGGAGGAAGGGGCTGTTCCTCGTGGAGGTTAGGAGGAGGCCGACTGGCCTAGAGCCAGGGCTGTCTTTAGTGTGGTAGTAAGACGTGGCCTTTTCAAAGGCTCCTCGCTCACTGACAACCATCAGCCCTGTGATTGCCTTGCAGCCAGGCCCATGGGTGGTCTGCAGGAGAAAGCCAGGGGTGGAGCTCAGGATCCTGACCCAGTTCCCTCTTCCTGCCACCAGCCCATGCTGCAGGGCTTGCCATAGGCCTGTACAGTGTGACCACGGTGGGGGCCCCACCAGCTGGGGGACCAAGCGCGATTGCCCCCTTGGACCCGGCTAAAGGTGGCTCTGGAACCTTCTCTGGGAGGAGAAAGTGAGTCACCTGTGCAAACGAGTTTTTATCTCCCGGGCAGCCCCTTGCATTTAGCTGCTAAGTCTCCAGTCCTCCCCTCATTCCAGATCTGTGGTGGCCTTTTCTGTTTGGGGGATCCCAAAGTGGAAGCCTTGAATCCGCCCACTCCTCGTGGGACCAAAGAAGAGTCTGGGGGTGGTGATGAGCAGGTGTGGGAGGAGGAGGAGCGAGAAGGGTGAAAGGAAGTGGACGGGGGAGGGGGGAGGTTCAGCCCACGCGTGTCACTCACATGATTGTCTCTCTCAGCACACACAGCACGCCACGTCCGCCCTGGCCTGCAGGCTGGAGGCGAGCAGGGGCTCTGAAAGGAACCTGGAAATAAACTTGAGTAGCACAAACCTGGACTCTCGTTTCTTCCTTCCTGGGAGGGGTTTTACCTCTTTTCCTTCTCTCTCTTCTTGCATGGACCACAATACAAGAAACTGATAATACGTAATGTAAAACCCCCCACCACTCCTTACCACGTATCACCACGCCACAGCGAGGGGATGCACAAATAATGCCAACTCTCAGCCATGCGTGAGCAGAGGCTGTGGCGGAGGTGGGGAGTACAGAACACATTCAGGGCTTCATTTCCTACAGCTCTTGCCCCGTAACTAAACAAAATAAAATAAATTCTAAGTCTATGGGAAAAAAGCTTAGTAAATAAGTCCTGAGGCTCTTATACTCTATAGGAGACATAGATCATAATAAGAGAGGATTTTATTAGCATTGGAAAAGTGAGTAAAATTAGCTTTTTTGCAAGTTGTAAACTGAAGGCCTTTTTTAGGTCTCACTTTAAGCAAATTTAAAATATGCCCCTAAGGTCCCCATTCACATTCTGGCCAAAAATGAGTTTGTGATTTCTCAGTTTAATCTCACATTTTTACTGAATACCTTAGATGAATCTTCCTGTAGTCCTTTGTGTGATAATGCACTGGCAGGAGGTTTGAATAACTTCCAGCGCTTCAGGTGGACAAGGAGTTTATTTTGACTCTCAGAGAATGTCACCAAAATTAAATGAAAATTTCCTCTCTTTACTGAATAACATCACAACAGTTCTTCCAGTTATTCCCTATAACTCAGTTTTCCTAATATTAATAGAATGTAAGCCACTATCCTAGCACCTCTCTACTAACCAGAAATAAAATAAAACAAAAAATGATCTAAAATGTCCTTATTTGCCCTCTCTACAAAACAACAAAAGACTATATTTATTTTGGTTACTGGATGAGTGATTTCTTGCCAAGTTAACTTACTAAGAAACTTCCTGCAGCAAGAAAATCCTTTTCCGATTTTTTTTCTTACAACCCAAAAGCAAGCTGCAGGTAATATCTCATGGCATCCTTATTTCTGTCTCTGGTTCTCTCTGACTGAACCACAAAAACCAAGAAAGTACTTCTCTTTTCTTTCTAGATTTCAAAGAGAAAGGTGTGATTGGTTAATAAGTCTTTTCAGTATTCATTCCCTTGCCTGTTATTAGCTACAAGGACAAATAGGTAAGGTATTGCTTAACAAAGCTCTGAGACAAAGGTCTGTCATTCACTAGTTTGAATTCCAATAGTGCCTGATAGGCTTGCACAGATGAGTTAAATATAATACACCAATAAATTTAAAGGACTCTTTTACACATTCCTATTACCTTAACAACCTTAACTAAATCAAGAACTCCACAAAATTAAGATAAAGGTAGCATCCAGCAGAAAGAGAGAAGCCTTCCTGTCTTTTGCATCGAGTGTCACATGTATGATTTTTTGCCTGTTGATGAGAAATTGTATGTGTGCACCTGGTGCAGACCTCCGGATTTCAGAGAATGAGTCCAGTTTCTGGAAGTTAGAGTAGCAGACCTGGAGGATCTGAAGCAGACAGTGAGGTATATAAGGGAGACCTTCAAGGAAATAGTAGCCAAGTTCCAATTCCAGTCTGGCAACCCTGGTGCTGCCTTGGAGGAGGAAGGTTACCAAGTCAGAGACCATCATCCTGGTGTAGCAGCAAGGACCTACTCTCCAATAGATTCAATGTCCTCTCTCATCGAGGACAAATCTCCCAGGACTACTGCCCAGGAGAGGAGGGTTAGGTTGGCCACACAGCTGGTGATTCAATTTTTAGGAATGTAGAGAGCTGGGTGGCTGGTGGACATGAGGACTGCCTGGTAACATGCCTACCTGGTATGAAGGTGGAGGACTTTATGCATCATCTAGATAGGATTTTAGACAGTGCTGGGGAGGAGCCGGCTGTCGTGGTACGTGTGGGCACCAACGACATAGGAAAATGTGGGAGGGAGGTTCTGGAAGCCACATTTAGGCTCTTAGGTAGAAAGCTTAAATCCAGAACCTGCATGATAGCATTCTCTGAAAGGCTCCCTGTTCCACGCGCAGGTCACCAGAGGCAGGCAGAGCTCCGGAGTCTCAATGCGTGGATGAGATGATGGTGCAAGGAAGAGGGATTCAGTTTTGTAAGGAACTGGCCAAACGTTTGTGGAAGGGGGAGTCTTTTCTGAAAGGACATTCTCCATCTTAACCAGGGTGGAACCAGGACACTGGCACTAACCTTTAAAAAGGTGATACAGCAGCTTTTAAACTAGAACAAGCAAGGAAAGCTGACAGTTGCTCAGCAGTGCATGGTTCAGAGGGAAGTATCTTTGAAGGATTTTAATGAAACAGGAGAATTAGGGATCCCAACAGAGAGGTTAAAGTAAAAGTAAAAATAATTCATGTGCCTATAAGTAAAGAACCACCTGAGTTAAACGATTCCAAATTATGCCTGTTAACTGATAAGAAGGTTATTAATACCAACAAAAAACACACTTTGAAATGTCTGTATGCCAATGCCAGAAGTCTAAGAAGTAAGATGGGTGAGTTAGAGTGTAAAGCAGTGAATGATGAGATTGACTTAATTGGCATCTCAGAGATGTGTTTGAAGGAGGATAACCAATGGGACAGTGCTATACCAGGGTACAAATTATATTGCAATGATATGGTGGATCCACTTGGGTGCAGGGTGGCACTTTATGTCCTGCTAGAGACTACATGCACATTAGAATCCTTATGAGTAGACATTCCAAGTGTTGGGGAAGAGTATAACAATAGGAGTATACTACCATCTACATGGTCAATATGATAAGATGGATGATGAAATGCTAGGAGAAATAAGGGAAGCTAACCAATTTGGCAGTGCAGTAATAATGGAGGATTTTTAAAAAGTATTATTTATACTTTATTAAGCTTTTGAAATCATGTAAGATATGATACAAAAACTAGATATATCAAGAAAAGAAGCAAATGTAATATAGTAAGTCAAAACATCATACTTGATAAAGTCCGCATTACTAGGGACTGCTAATACAAAATATGCACATTACTTATATAAAGGAAAACACAGCCTAGTTAGATCAATTAACCCATTCAACACACAAAATCTCCATTGAGCATCATGTCAATTTATCTACAATAAATGTTTCCAAATACATAGGATCTACAAAAATAAACTTATTTCCTTGATAATTAACTCTACATTTGCATGGAAACTTCAGGAAGAAAGTAGCTCCCATTGACAAGAGCTTCGGTTTCATCTGTATAAATAATTTCCTCTTTACCTGAGTCTCCTTAGAGACATCAGGAAAGATTTGTACTCTTGGGCCACAGAATAGTGAATTCTTACATTTAAAATATTGTCTAAAGAAAATCTCTCTATCATTGCTCAAGGCAAAAGAGACAATCAATGTAGCTCTAGAAGAAATAACATCATTAGACGTCTGAAGAAATAGAGTAAGATCTGAGCTTAGGGAGGGGTACAAAAGATTTATCCAATGCAAACTGAAGAATTTCAATTGCATATCTCTTAAAGAGCTCATTACCAGAGATTACCCTAGAATAAGGAAAAGTAAATTATTAGCTCTCATCTGATTTTCCAACCTCTCGGTCTTATGATCTAATAATAAACTTTCTTTAATACCAGCAGCTACTGACTGTTGTAAATTGGCAACTACACCTATCTGTGACTCCAATTGAGTTTCTACATTATTAAGCCTATTATCCACATCAGATAATTTAGAAGATGTATCTGTCCAAAATTCACATAGTTGAGATACTACATTTAACAAATTAAATTCAATACGGTTGACTGTATTTCAAATATCCCTTAAGGAAATATCACCAATATTTCCCACTATATCTGAACCAGCCCCTTGAATCCCCTGAGGCAGGGAGACAGGAGCGGGAACAGGGAGTAAAGTTATCTCATTAGGCAAAATGGATAAAGTTTCCAAAGTTACCTCTAAAGCATTCATTTGATTAGAAATAGGAATTACCAACTGCTGTTGTAAAGGGGAGTTTATAACTTCGGCACTGTCTACCTTCTGAAGACTCTGTGGGTTGGGAGGGTGGAGACTAGCCCTGAGGCTCAAGGAAGTTTCCAGTTCGTTACTCAGATTAAGCTGCAGTGTTGAACTTGGACGATTAATGTGAAGATCCATTGGTCCTATGATTGGTGTAGACATCTGGGGGGGGAGTTACCATCTTTCCTTGTCTTTTTCTCCCCATCTTAGGCTTGGAAAAAGCTGACACAAGCGGTGCACCCCTTTAGTACGCGGCTTTGGCACACCGGCGGTGGCGCGCCGCAGGGTGCCACTTTTTAAAAGCCTCCCGGTATGTAGATAGTGTCTGTGCACGGTGGCTCCAATGTTGCCAGAAGCGGGGATTTCCCTCCCAGGGTCTCACTGTCAGGGCAGGTCAGAAGCATGGTCCCATAATGGGGATTTTAATTACTGGATAAATGTAACATCAGGGCATGCTAGAGAGACATAAAGTTCCTGCATGAAATAAATGACGGCTTCATGGAGCAATTGGTTCAGGATCTGATGAGAGAGGGAGCTATTTTAGATCTAATTCTTAGTGGAATGCAGGATTTGGTGAGAGAGGTAACAGTGGTGGGGCCACTTGGCAATAGTGATCATAACATGATCAAATTTGAACTAATGACTGGAAGGAGACAACAAGTAAATCTACAGCTCTAACACCAAACTTTCAAGAGGGAAACTTTGCTAAAATGAGGAAAATAGGAAAAATCTGAAATCTACAGCTACAAAGGTTAAGAGTGTGCAACAGGCATGGACATTGTTTAAAAATACCATCTTTGAAGTATGGTCCATATGTATTCCACACATTAAAAAGGTGGAAGGAAGGCCACACAATTGCCAGAATGGTTAAAAGTGAAAGAGGCTATTTTATCCATATGAAGTTCCTTTAAAAATTGGAAGAAGGAACCATCTGAAGAAAATAGGAAAAAGCATAAGCATTGTCTAGTTAAGTGTAAAACATTGATAAGACAGGCGAAGAGAGAATTTGAAATGACGTTGACTGTAGAGGCGAAACCTCATAATAAAAATTGTTTAAAATATATCCAAAGCAGGAAGCCTGCAAGGAAGTTGGTTGGACTGTTAGATGACTGAGGGGTTAAAGGGGCTCTTAGGGAAGATAAGGTCATCGCAGAAAGACTAAATGAATTCTTTGCTTCCGTGTCTATTAATGAGGATGTTGGGGAGATACCCATTCCAGAGAAAGTTTTCAAGGGTGATGATTTGGATGAACTGAAGTAAATCATGGTAAACCTGGAAGATGTAGTAGGCCAGATTGGCAATCTGAAGAGTAGCAAATCACCTGGACAGGATGGTATGCATCCTAGGGTACTGAAGGAACTAAAAAATGAAATTCCAGACCTATTACTAGTAATTTGTAATTTTTAATTAAAATCGTCCATTGTGCCTGAGGACTGGAGGGTGGCCAATGTAACCCCAATATTTAAAAAGGGCTCCAGGGGCGATCCGGGAAACTACAGACCGGTTAGCCTGACTTCAGTGCCGGGAAAAATAGTGGAAATTATTCTAAAGATCAAAATCACAGAACATATAGAAAGACATGGTTTAATGGAACAAAGTCAGCATGGCTTTACCCAAGGGAAGTCTTGCCTCACAAATCTGCTTCATTTTTTTGAAGGGGTTAATAACCATGTGGATAAAGGTGAACCGGTAGATGTAATGTATTTGGATTTTCAGAAGGCGTTTGACAAAGTCCCTCATGAGAGATTTCTAAGAAATTAGGAAGTCATAGGATAGGAGGCGATGTCAGTCTGAAGATCACTACTGATCACCTGAGTAATAGTGACCATCAGATAGTATGGTTTGATATCGCAAATAGGATACAGAGAAGTCACACAAGGACCCAAGTTTTGAATTTGACAAATATAGACTTTGTTAAAATGGGAATGAACATGGAAGATTGACTGGAAGGCTGGGGGAAAATGTGCGAGGTTGAACAACAGTGGGCCAAATTAAAAGGAGAAATTACAAAGGCAACAACTCTATATGTTAAGAAAAGAAAAGGAAAAAGAAACTGATCTGGTTCTCTAAGGAGGTGGCTGAAAAAATTAAGTAAAAAAGAACAGCGTTCAAGAAGTATAAAGGATCCCAAAAGAAAGAACACAGGAAGAATATCTGATGAAAGTGAGGGAGACGAAGAAAGAAATCAGGAAAGCAAAAGTCAGGTGGAAGAAAGGATTGACAGAGAGGTAAAGAGAGGTGACAAAACATTTTTCAGATTTATCAGAGAAAGGAGGGAGGCCCTAAGTGGTGAAGTGAAACTGAAAGGAGGAAATGATCAATGTGTGGAGAGAGAAGAAGAAATGGCAGAAATATTAAACAAATACTTCAGTGTTCACTAAGGAAGACCCTGGAGAAGGACTGCTGCTCGTGGATAAGATTGTAGATGGAGATGAGGAAGATGAAACTCCATTTACAGAGGAGAATGTATGGGAAGAGCTGGGGAAACTGAAAGTGGACAAAGCCATGGGGCCTGATGAGGTTCATCCCAGGATACTGAGGGAGCTCAGAGATGCTGGAGGCTCCGCTGTGTGACCTGTTCTATAGATCCCTGGAAAGTGGACAAAGCCATGGGGCCTGATGAGGTTCATCCCAGGATACTGAGGGAGCTCAGAGATGTGCTGGCGGCTCCGCTGTGTGACCTGTTCAATAGATCCCTGGAAAGTGGACAAAGCCATGGGGCCTGATGAGGTTCATCCCAGGATACTGAGGGAGCTCAGAGATGTGCTGGCGGGTCCCGCTGTGTGACCTGTACTATAGATCCCTGGAAAGTGGACAAAGCCATGGGGCCTGATGAGGTTCATCCCAGGATACTGAGGGAGCTCAGAGATGAGCTGGGGGGTCCCACTGTGTGACCTGTTCAATAGATCCCTGGAAAGTGGACAAAGCCATGGGGCCTGATGAGGTTCATCCCAGGATACTGAGGGAGCTCAGAGATGTGCTGGCGGCTCCGCTGTGTGACCTGTTCAATAGATCCCTGGAAAGTGGACAAAGCCATGGGGCCTGATGAGGTTCATCCCAGGATACTGAGGGAGCTCAGAGATGCGCTGGCGGCTCCGCTGCGTGACCTGTTCAATAGATCCCTGGAAAGTGGACAAAGCCATGGGGCCTGATGAGGTTCATCCCAGGATACTGAGGGAGCTCAGAGATGTGCTGGCGGCTCCGCTGTGTGACCTGTTCAATAGATCCCTGGAAAGTGGACAAAGCCATGGGGCCTGATGAGGTTCATCCCAGGATACTGAGGGAGCTCAGAGATGCGCTGGCGGCTCCGCTGTGTGACCTGTTCAATAGATCCCTGGAAAGTGGACAAAGCCATGGGGCCTGATGAGGTTCATCCCAGGATACTGAGGGAGCTCAGAGATGTGCTGGCGGCTCCGCTGTGTGACCTGTTCAATAGATCCCTGGAAACGGGAGTGGTGCCGAGTGATTGGAGGAGAGCGGTGGTGGTCCCGCTTCACAAGAGTGGGAGCAGAGAGGAGGCTGGAAACTACAGACCGGTTACATCACCTCGGTGGTGGGAAAAGTAATGGAGTCGCTGCTGAAGGAAAGGATAGAGAAGTATCTACAGTCAGGAGGATTGCTGGACCCGAGGCAGCGCGGATTCAGCAGGGGAAGATCCTGTCAGACAAATCTGATTGATTTTTTTGATTAGCTGACTAGAAAATTGGATCAAGGAAGAGTGATTTACTTAGATTTCAGCAAAGCTTTTGATAGGATCCCACATAGGAGGCTTGTGAATAAAATAAGAAGCTTGGGAGTGAGCACCAGGGTGATGGTGTGAATTACAAACTGGTTGACTGACAGGAGACAGCAAATAATGGTAAATGGAGCATACTCTGAAGAGAGAACAGTGTGAAGTAGAGTGCTGCGGGGATCAGTGGTGGAACAGATTCTGTTCAACAACTTTGTGAGCAATATTGCAGAAGGGATAGAAGGTAATGTTTGTCTATTTGCGGATGACACTAAGATCTACAACAGAGTGGACACGCCAGAAGGAGTAGAGAGAATGAGACGCGATTTAAGGAAGCCTGAAGAGTGGTCAAAGATATAGCAGCTGGGATTCAATGCCAAGAAGCGCAGTCATGTATCTGGGGTGCAGTAATCCAAAAGAGCCGGATGTGATGGGGGGAAGGCTGATGTGCACGGACTAAGAGCAGGATCTTGGGATAAAAGTGTCTAGCGATCTGAAGATGGCAAAGCAATGCGACAAGGCGATAGCTAAAGCCAGAAGAATTCTGGGCTGTGTAGAGAGAGGAATAACCAGTAAGAAAAGGGAAGTGATGATCTGCTTTTACAGGTCCTTGGTGAGGCCTCACCTGGAGTACTATATTTAGTTTTGGAGAGCGTATCTCAATAGGGACAGAGACAGGATGGAGGCGGTCCTGAGAAGGGTGACTAAAATGGTGGGGGGTCTCCTTCAAATGACTTATGAGGAGAAGCTGAAGGATCTGAATATGGATACCCTGGAAGAGAGGAGGTGCAGGGGGGATAGGATACAGACCTTCAGATACCTGAAAGGTTTTAATGATGCACAATTGACAAACCTTTTCTGTTGGAAAGAAATCAGTAGAACATGGGGGTCACGTAATGAAACTCTAGGGAGGACGACTGAGAACCAACGTCAGGAAATATTTCTTCATGGAGAGGGTGGTGGATGCCTGAATGCCCTTCCGGAAGAGGTACTGAAGACAAAAATGGTGAAAGAATTCAAAGGGGCGTGGGATAAACCCTGCAAATCCCTAATGGCGAGAGGATGGAAATGAAGAAAAGAGTGCATGGGGGTAACTGGGGAGTAACTTGCTGGTGTGATGGTTGCTACCCTTAACGAATAAGGCTTCATATTGTTGATGCAACTCCATCATCGCTCTCTGCTTTTTCCCTGATAAGGATGGGGATGACTTGTATGATGCAGCAGATTCTACCATAAGCTTGCTGGTCAGATTGGATGGACCATTTGGTCTTTTTCTGCCATCATTTCTATATTTCTATGTGGATTGTAAACTGATTAAAAATACTGGAAACAGAGAGTAGGATTCAACAGTCTGTTTTCTCCGTGGAAAAAGGTAATCAGTGGAGTGCCTCAGGGTTCGTACTTGGACCAGTGCTTTTCAATATTTTTATAAATGATCTGGAAGGGGATACGATGAGTGAGGTAATCAAATTTGCAGATGATACAAAATTGTTCAGAGTAGTTAAATCACAAGCAGATTGTGATAAATTTCAGGGGGACCCTTTGAGACTGGAAAATTGGGCATCCAAATGGCAGATGAAATTTAATGTGGATAAGTGCAAGGTGATGCATGTAGGGAAGAATAACCCATGATATAGTTACACAATGTTGGGTTCCATATTAGGAGCTACCACCCAGGAAAAAGATCTAGGCATCATAGTGGATAACACATTGAAATCGTCGGTTCAGTGTGCTGCGGCAGCCAAAAAAGCAAACAGTATGTTAGGAATTATTAGGAACGGAATGGTGAATAAAACGGAAAATGTCATAATGCCTCTGTATCGCTCCATGGTGAGACCACACCTTGAATACTGTGTGCAATTCTGGTCGCCGCATCTCAAAAAAGATATAATTGCGATGGAGAAGGTACAGAGAAGGGCAACCAAAATGATAAAGGGGATGGAACAACTCCCCTATGAGGAAAGGCTGAAGAGGTTAGGGCTGTTCAGCTTGGAGAAGAGACGGCTGAGGGGGGATATGATAGAGGTCTTTAAAATCATGAGAGGTCTAGAATGGGTAAATGTGAATTGGTTATTTACTCTTTCGGATAATAGAAGGACTAGGGGGCATTCCATGAAGTTAGCATGGGGCACATTTAAAACTAATCGCAGAAAATTCTTTTTCACTCAATGCACAATTAAACTCTGGAATTTGTTGCCAGAGGATGTGGTTAGTGCAGTTAGTGTAGCTGGGTTTAGAAAAGGTTTGGATAAGTTCTTGGAGGAGAAGTCCATTACCTGCTATTAATTAAGTTGACTTAGAAAATAGCCACTGCTATTAATTGCATCAGTAGCATGGAATAGACTTAGTTTTTGGGTACTTACCAGGTACTTGAAGCCTGGATTGGCCTTATGTTCTTAGTGAACATAGCTTTGCAAATATTGCCTTTTCCCCCCCATATTTCCCATTTCTATATGAGTATTCAATGATTTACTTACCTTAGGGTTTCGTCCACCCATCCCTGATGATCGTAGTTGAAAGCCCTCCTTAGTAGGTTTGCCATTCTGTGTTGGAAGATGCTGTGCACCTTCTTCAACAAGTGGATCCCATCTCTGGTCAGCAACCCTTGAAATATCATCACATGATTCAGGAAGCCAAAATACTCATGTTGACACCATCTACACAGCCATTCATTTATCTCCAGAATGCAAACTTTCCTGCCTGAGCTGTTATCCGTAATTGGGAGGACTGAGGTGAATATCACCTGTGCACCTATCAGCTCTACTCTCTCTCCCAGAGCCATGATGTCACTTTGGATACAATCTGTGTGGTACCTCGCAGTATCATTCATGTCGACTTGGATAAGTAACATCAGATGATAGTCAGTAGGCTTGAGGATTTTCAGCAATTTCTCCATAATGTCTTGGATTTTTGCACTCAGCAGACAACTCGCTTCCCAGGGCACCATGTGATGATTTCGACTCCAACAGCTTCTTGACCATAGGAAGAGAAAGGTAGCAAAGGAGGAGCCTATGGAAGGAAAGATCAGTAGATGCTTCTTAAAGATATTACGGGCACTTGTATGAATAATCAAAACCTAAGCACAGCATGGAGTGACTATATGAAAGCTTTTGATAGCATTCTGCACTTATGGATAATAGAAGGCCTTGAAATGTATAAAGTGAACCCCACATTTGCTACATATATCAAGTTCACCATGAAATTGTGTCAGACTACACTTCATCTCAGTTATGAGGATGGTCAATACATCATCCCTAACATTAAGAGTGAGCGAGCAATACTTCAGGGATATTCCCTGTCACTGCTCTTTTTCTGTTTGGCATTAAATCCACTGAATACTCTAAATAACTGTTTGGGCTATGAAATTAGCTTTAATCCAAGAGCAAGCAACCCCCAACCAATGACATCTCACCTACTGCTTGTAGGATGACTTGAAACTTTACAGCTCCTGTGGTGGTCATTTCGCAGAACAACTCCAAGAAGTGAAGAGTTTCTCAGATGACATCAGGGTGACCTTTGATTTGGATCAATTAAAGAAAATTAAGCAAAACTGAAAACATCTCCCCGACTGAGGATTGTAAATCAAAGGAATTTGAACAAGAAGGTGTATACAAATGCTTAGGAGAAGAGGATGGTAACAGCACGGAGAGAAAAGATCAACAAAGGTACTTCAGGAGACTGAAATTGATATTGAAAAGTGCTTTATCCATATGGAATAAAATAGAAGCTGTTAATGAGCTTGCAATTCCTGCACTCTCATGCAGCAGAATGCCAGCAATAATATTTATTTACTTATTTAATGTGTTTCGTATACCGTCATTCGGTTTCGCCATCAGAACGGTTTACAGCAGTCGTGAAACAAGGTTAGATAAACATCTATCGATAAACATCTATCACAGCAAATTGTCATGAAGGTGGATTATAGTTTTGGGATTTGTGTGTTAGTTGATTACATATAAAAATTATTACATACAGCAACGTTATTACATACATACATTTCTAGGAAGCTGGCAACCCTGCCACAATCCCAGAAACCCGAAGACCTACCTCCTAGCAATTTAAGAACATAAGAACATAAGAAATTGCCATGCTGGGTCAGACCAAGGGTCCATCAAGCCCAGCATCCTGTTTCCAACAGAGGCCAAAACCAGGCCATAAGAACCTGGCAATTACCCAAACACTAAGAAGATCCCATGCTACTGATGCAATTAATAGCAGTGGCTATTCCCTAAGTAAACTTAATTAATAGCCATTAATGGACTTCTTCAAGAGCGTATCCAAACCTTTTTTGAACCCAGCTACACTAACTGCACTAACCACATCCTCTGGCAACAAAATCCAGAGCTTTATTGTGCGTTGAGTGAAAAAAGAATTTTCTCTGATTAGTCTTAAATGTGCTACTTGCTAACTTCATGGAATGCCCCCTAGTCCTTCTATTATCCGAAAGTGAAAATAACCGAGTCACATCTACTCGTTCAAGACCTCTCATGATCTTAAACACCTCTATCATATCCCCCTCAGCCATCTCTTCTCCAAGCTGAAAAGTCCTAACCTCTTCAGCCTTTCCTCATAGGGGAGCAGTTCCATCCCCTTTATCATTTTGGTTGCCCTTCTCTGTACCTTCTCCACTGCAACTTTATCTTTTTTGAGATGCGGTGACCCCTGGAGAAGTGGGAGGTGGGTGAATGGTGGGGTCTGTGTGTGATGCACTCTCTCCAGGGCGATGCAAGGGCATTAGGCACATGAGGCCTCTTCCTCCTCCTTCTGCCAGTGGCATGTGGGACCTCCTCCTTTTTCGGCCACCAGCAAGGGGGTTGTAACCCTTCTGATATTTAGATAAAAGTGTTTCAGGCAGCAAGGTGAGGTCACTCGGCATTTTGGGGGCACTTTTTACTGTTCCAAAATTTTGCTGCCTGAGGAAACTGCCTTGCCCTGCCTCATTATGGAAACTCTACTGTGTCCAGGGCCAACAACCCAGAGGGACACCACAACCAACCTTTCCCCACATAGAACAGCCAACAGTTAGTGTAGCTGTGTTTAAAAAAGGTTTGGATAAGTTCTTGGAGGAGAAGTCCATTACCTGCTATTAATCAATTTTACTTAGGGAATAGCCACTGCTATTAATTGCATCAGTAGCATGGGATCTTCTTAGTGTTTGGGTAATTGCCAGGTTCTGGTGGCCTGGTTTGGCCTCTGTTGGAAACAGGATGCTGGGCTTGATGGACCCTTGGTCTGACCCAGCATGGCAATTTCTTATGTTCTTATGTTCTAACAGCTATCAAGCAGGATGTAGACGCTCAGGAATCCAAAATACTGAAAGAAATATTGCAATAGAAAGCCAGGCGGACGGGGATCAGGCACTCACGGCGGTGCTGCCCTACATCCCAGGGTGCTCACACAGTCACAGCCAGGCGGATGGGGATCAGGCACTCACGGCGGTGCTGCCCTCCATCCCAGGGTGCTCACACAGTCACTGCCAGGCGGATGGGGATCAGGCACTCACGGCGGTGCTGCCCTCCATCCCAGGGTGCTCACACAGCCACAGACAGGCGGATGGGGATCAGGCACTCACGGCGGTGCTGCCCTCCATCCCAGGGTGCTCACACAGCCACAGACAGGCGGATGGGGATCAGGCACTCACGGCGGTGCTGCCCTCCATCCCAGGGTGCTCACACAGTCACAGTCAGGCGGATGGGGATCAGACACTCACGGCGGTGCTGCCCTCCATCCCAGGGTGCTCACACAGCCACAGCCAGGCGGATGGGAATCAGGAATCACACGGCGGTGCTGCCCTCCATCCCAGGAAAGGCAGCTGTTGCTTTTGCATTTGCTCACGAATGGGTGGGAATGAGACATCCCACAGGTAAGCGCATGCATTGCTTACATAGGCTGACTGGGATTGAGATGGGGTAAAAGAAACCTCCCAAACGCCATGCAATCAAAGAATACTATTTCAGATCACTTTATAGGAAGGACAGTTTTACAAGTGTTGTAAAAGTAATATACATAAAGATTAAACAAAAGGAGAAGAAAAGAAGAGAAACAAATAAAATGTATGTAGGGCGCGTGTAAAACCCATGCTAGAAATAGATGTGAAAATAGAGAAAAATCTGTGCATACATATTGTACGCCCCTCACACAGGTGCCCTCTCTCTCTCTCTCACACTCACACACACACAGGCTCCCCCCTCTCATACACACACAATCCCTCACTCATACATACAGGATCCCACTCTCTCACTCATGCTCTCTCTCACACACACACACAGGCTCCCCCCTCTCTCTCATACACACACAATCCCTCACTCATACATACAGGATCCCACTCTCTCACTCATGCTCTCTCTCACACACACACAGAGGCTCCCCCCTCTCTCTCATACACACACAATCCCTCACTCATACATACAGGATCCCACTCTCTCACTCATGCTCTCTCTCTCACACACACAGGCTCCCCTCTCTCTCTCATAAACACACAATCCCTCACTCATACATACAGGATCACACTCTTTCACTCACGCTCACACACAGGCTCCCCCCTCTCTCTTGTACACACAATCCCTCACTCATGCATGCAAGATCCCACTCTCCACTCTCTTACTCACGCTCACACACACACACACACAAGCTCCCTCCCTCTCATACACACACAATCCCTCACTCATAGATGTAGGATTCCACTCTCTTATTCACGATCATACACACACACACACACACACACACACACTTTGCCTCTCTCAGACAGGCTCACGAGCCTCTTGCCTCTTATGCTGGACCTTCTCTGCTGCTGGGCCTGCTATTGTTTGCCGCTCCGCTCATGGCCAGCTGCTTCCCTGGCCTGAACTTACCCACGAGTGGGATGGACTCCATTTGCTGGCGGTGCACAGAGATTTTCTCTGCAATTCTGCACAAAAACTAAATTCCGCCTGGGAGGGGAATACTGTGCAAACTCTGCGCTCCATGCAACTCTACATCTTCCTTATCTAAGGAATTACAGGACAGAGAAAGTGAAGCATTTGAAATTATAATCTGGGCTTGGGTCCACCATGAGGAAAAGAAGCTCCGCTGGTGTGACTTTTAATTCCAGGCTTTGTGTAAGTGGAGCCAGCCTGGAGGCCCCATGGCCCAGGGCTTTAGTGGCAGCTCGCAGGCCTGCGCTCAGCTCTTCTGTTCCCTGGGCCAGCTGGGGCAGGGGCTGCTGCAGAGGCTGCCCTCACCACCCTGGGGGAGGCACAATGAGCCCGGGATTGCAGGGCTCTGCGGGGAGTCTGGGTGTGTGGCCCCCCAGGAGGGGAAGCAGCCGGGTAAACTCATGGCAGGAGATCCCAGCCCTGCTTCTGACTGAGCAGGGGGAGGCAAGGACAGATCACTGGGGCTGGGGGGGGGGGGGGGGGGGGCGGCTAAGCAGCTGCACATTTTTCAACAAAAGCTCACAAATTAGTTTGTCCAACCTTTCCGCCCCATAACTCTGATACAGATTCCTTGAACTGGCGAATGCACATCAGGGTTGAAGCAGATTCGGCAGATTCCCCCAAACTGGAAAATGCGCTGGAGATGCACATGGAATCTGTCAGACCTTCGCTAGTAAAAGGGTCAAACTTCTCCAGCAAATGAAAGGAAAATGTGAAGCTTCCGAGCTGAGGAACTAGGCCTGCACTCTGCAGCTCTGCCTGGGCAGAACGGTGAAGCTCTGCTGCCCCCTGCTGCAGAAGGGATGAAGCGCGGGGAACGGGGGAGACGGCAGGAGAGCCGAGGCCCTGGGGCAAGCAGCTTCCGGATGAAAAAGGGGTGCAAAAATCCACCAAGCGCCTCTCACTGGGAGAGACCTGGGAGCAATGATGGCAGGGGACCTGAAGGACCAGGCCAGGGGACCTCACTGCTCTCAGGGCAACGGCAGAAATGAACTCGAGAGCAGCTGCTGACGCAGGACCCAACTTTTGAAACTGATTGAGGGTGCTGAACTCAACACAAATACAGGTGCAAGAGAACCCAGTGGGCCACAGCTGCATGTGGCACCTCCTGCCCTCAGCTTGGGATATAGCCCTGACCACAAGGGTTCTCAATATTTGAGCTGCCAGGGGGAAGCATCTTTTAAGAGAGAGACTTTAAGCCCATGGCATCCCACGCCACCACAACCTCCTCCCTCTTCCCTGTCCTTCCAGTAAAATACCTTATTTACCCCGGTGACTGTGGGGATGGAAGAAAAGGGCAGATGCCAGATGCCCCCTATCTTTGACCCATCCCAGCTAGCACAGAAAGCTCACTCCATGCTTTCCTGCATGTACTTAAAATCTCTTCAGAACAAAGTCTCAGTTCCTCACAGCTGCCAGAACTGGATGCAGATACCCCCATCCCACTCTGGAGGCAGAGCAGGAGGCCACGCCTGCTCTGCCTCCACAGGGTATGTAAATGTTTCTTCATTATGCTGCCACCCAGTGTCATCTTGTGGTATTGCACAGCTTGGATTCTCTGCAAGTTTCAGGTTCCCTGCTCTGATTGATTATTGCTAATTGCTGTTTGAATGTTTCTGAACCTCCTATTGGGTCTGTCACCATTTGCTCTACCTTGGTCCCTTCACCCAAGGAATTCCTGGGACTTTATTTCCTGCAGAGACATTCAGTTGGAAGAAGGCTCTTGGCAGGCTCACAGCTTGTTCTCATCCTCTTTCGGGCTCTGAGAAACCTCATCTTTTCACCTCTTATTTACTGTTTTTTTGTTTTTGTTTTTTTAATTCTTTATTTATTACTTTTTCAAATGTTTACAATAAACAAAACATTTAAGAAATCTCATAATGACTGAGTCCTTAATAAGAAACAGGAAAAAAAATTTTCAACCTAACATTTAGCATACAATTCAGTCATTATTATACTTAAGGAAATTCTCTTATTTACTGTTAACCCACAGCTACTGACAGCTTTCAGAGGAAACTTATTTCAGCTATACCAGCCTCTTTCTTCAATCTGTGTGGCTACTCCTGGGACTTTTTCATCTACTGTGAGTGCTAAATTGTTCTTCAAATAAATGTTTTCAGTAAGCATGAGCTGAGTTTCTGTGGTCTCTGCAGCTGAGGTACAGCTTTAACTGACTGGCTAGGGTTACAAGCTAGACACCGAACGCCGAGGGGCAGTACAGCCCTCTCTTGCAAATCCAAGACATCCAGAGCAGAGCCCACCCCTTAGCTGCTCTCCCTGGCCTCTTCACTCACTCCAAAATGCTTCCTCACTCAAGGACTCATCCACTCACCCTTTACACTCCTCAGATTCCCTCCTGCCATTCAGATATACATCCACACACTGAACTTCCTCTTTTAATTCATGTTCCAATTTGATCTTTTGAGAAACACACACAAAGTCTCTGCTCAGCAGACTAAATGGACCTTTTTGATCTTTATCTGCTGTTGTTTCCTATGTATGTTTACTCATAAAGACTAAACAGCCTCACACATTCAAACATACATAGTTACATTGTGACATAATGACATAGTAACATAGTGACATAGTAACATTGTGACATAGCTACATTGTGACATAATGACATAGTAACATAGTGACATAGTAATGATGGCAGAAAAAGAACAAATGGTCCATCCAGTCTGCCCAGCAAATTTCTTATGGTAGTAACTGCTGCTCCATGCAGGTTACCCCCATGTTTCTGTTAAGGGTAGTAACTGCCGCTCCATGCAGGTTACCCCCATGTTTCTGTTAAGGGTAGTAACTGCCGCTCCATGCAGGTTACCCCCATGTTTCTGTTAAGGGTAGTAACTGCCGCTCCATGCAGGTTACCCCCATGTTTCTGTTAAGGGTAGTAACTGCCGCTCCGTGCAGGTTACCCCCATGTTTCTGTTAAGGGTAGTAACTGCCTCTCTGTGCAGGTTATCCCCATGTTTCTTTTAAAGGTAGTAACCGCCGCTCCGTGCAGGTTACCCCCATGTTTCTGTTAAAGGTAGTAACCGCCGCTCTGTGCAGGTTACCCCCATGTTTCTGTTAAGGGTAGTAACTGCCGCTCCGTGCAGGTTACCCCCATGTTTCTGTTAAGGGTAAGTAAACTGCCGCTCCTTGCAAGTTACCCCCATGTTTCTGTTAAGGGTAGAAACTGCCGCTCCATGCAGGTTACCCCCATGTTTCTGTTAAGGGTAGTAACTGCCGCTCCATGCAGGTTACCCCCATGTTTCTGTTAAGGGTAGTAACTGCCGCTCCATGCAGGTTACCCCATGTTTCTGTTAAGGGTAGAAACTGCCGCTCCATGCAGGTTACCCCCATGTTTCTGTTAAGGGTAGTAACTGCCGCTCCGTGCAGGTTACCCCCATGTTTCTGTTAAGGGTAGTAACTGCCGCTCCGTGCAGGTTACCCCCATGTTTCTGTTAAGGGTAGTAACTGCCGCTCCGTGCAGGTTACCCCCATGTTTCTGTTAAGGGTAGAAACTGCCGCTCCATGCAGGTTACCCCCATGTTTCTGTTAAGGGTAGTAACTGCCTCTCTGTGCAGGTTATCCCCATGTTTCTTTTAAAGGTAGTAACTGCCGCTCCGTGCAGGTTACCCCCATGTTTCTGTTAAAGGTAGTAACCGCCGCTCTGTGCAGGTTACCCCCATGTTTCTGTTAAGGGTAGTAACTGCCGCTCCGTGCAGGTTACCCCCATGTTTCTGTTAAGGGTAGTAACTGCCGCTCCTTGCAAGTTACCCCCATGTTTCTGTTAAGGGTAGTAACTGCCGCTCCGTGCAGGTTACCCCCATGTTTCTGTTAAGGGTAGTAACTGCCGCTCCATGCAGGTTACCCCCATGCCTTCTGGTAAGCATTTCATAACAAAGAATGAAGTGCAATCTAATGACACTGCAGGCCACAGGGTATGAGAGTGGGAGGCAGCAGGATACAACTCTCCTGAAACCAACCAAGTCCATGTTGTCCATGTGGTGGTGTCTGGGTACTGTCCAGCAGAGCCATGGGGACACAGGTGGATGGATGTTTCAGACATGGTTTAGTTTCTGACAAATATCCCCCTGCGCTGGTTTGAGTCTTACCTTAAAAATAAATAATATAAAGTCAACTTCCTGAATAAGGACTCACAAACCCATAACCTATCTCATTCAGTCCCACAAGGCTCAGCCCTCTCCTCTACCCTCTGTAACATATATGTACTTCCTCTCTGTCATCTGCTATCCAAACTCGGCCTCAGATATTTCATATATGTGGACGATGTGCAAATCATCATCCCCATCACTGATTCCCTACACAATGCCCTTATAACCTGGGACACTGCACTCACAGCCATTAGCTCACTCACTCCTCACTAATATCAACCTTGCCATAAATGCTGATAAAACAGAATTAATGATTATCTCCCCCCCCCCGACGTTACCATAATAATATCACATCACCCCCAGTCCTCCCTCCTACAATCACCCCCACACAATATGCAAAATCCTTGGAGTCGCCATTGATAAGCAGCTAAGTCTTAAAAAGCATATCAATAATACTATAAAAGGCTGTTACTTTAAATTACACACTCTAAAAAAATTAAAACCCCTCCTCCACAAATGCAACTTTCGTACCGTCCTTCAATCCCTAATCCTAACAAGATTGACTACTGTAACTCCCTCCTCCTTGGCCTCCCCAAAGCAACCATCCTCGCTCTACAAATGCTGCAAAACGCAGCAGCACGCATACTCGGCAACACGCGCGGCTCCGACGTCACACCTGTCCTCAAGGAACTACATTAGCTACCCACTGCGGAACGGAGAAGATATAAAACATTAACTATCATACAGAAAACATGCACTGGCTCAATAACGTCCTGTACTTCCGCAAACCTATCGGGCCACCCAGATCGTAAGGCGCTGCCACTTTACACAATGCCATCTCATAAAGCCGCACTCCTCACCTCTACCAAGGAGCGTGCTGGACCCACAACCTGCGATGACTTACGTCAGGAACCATGCCCCAAAAAATGTAAGCAAAAACTTAAGACTTGGCTCTTCTTGTAAGCCTTTCTCTGAATTACCAACACTCGCACAACGCAGTAATCGCCAACCATTTGGCCACCCTCCTAAACTGTTTCTTTTGCTTTACTGTTCCTGTTAGTTCTGTTATAACTTGTTATATTTATTACCATGTTATAATGTAAAATATTCTTATATCTATTTATTACCATGTTATAATGTAAAATAGGGCTGTTAACACCCTATTCCTTTAGTTATCTGGAAACCGATGTGATATCTCGATCGAATGTCGGTATATAAAATAAATAAATAAATAAATAAATAAATAAATAAATGTACGATTCCGCAGCATTTCGCACTTGCTTTTCTGCCCTTGCCTCCTATTTTTGTAATTATCTCTTGCTATGATACCCTGTTTTTTTTACCTCTTGCTTCACTATCTCTCTCAGTTATTTGTCTATTTTGCTTAATTTCCTTTGATTACTATAATTACTATTTTCTTTAATACTCTTTGATTATAACAATTAATAGTTTATGTAATATCCTTTGATTACTTTAATTACTAGTTTGTTTAATATCATTTTCTATTCTCTATAATTGCATTTGTAAAGCACCGTTGCTATCTTTCTTGGTGAATGTAAACCGATGTGATGTTTTTCACTAAATGAAAGTCGGTATAGAAAAATCCGCAAATAAATAAATAAATAAATAAAGCTTGGTGGTAGGATTTAGGAGGATGGGATCTAAATGTTACATTAAGTCTTGGAGCTTGTCTGCTCATCTACCTGGCAGGAAGTACACTGGAAGGCGTAGCTTCAAAAAATAAACTAAGTGAAGAATGTAGCCCTCACTTCAAAACTCGTTCTAACAGAACTCCTCTCTCTCCAAAATCCCTACTCAAATGCCATGCACACTAGTACTCTAGCCCCTACTTATTGGCAAGGTCCCCCCACTCATGCTGCCTCTAGTGGAGGAGCTGAAATGTGGAATTCCTGCAAGATGATCTGTGAGTTACTAGGGACATCTAAGTGGTCAACCCGTAGAGGTGCCACATTCTCCCCCCTTGGACCTACTGTATCAAGTATACAGAATAACAAATGTTGAGGGAGTTCAAACACTTTAACATATAGACAGAGTAAGCGATGGCCATACCCAGTCTCGCTCCTTGGAGGTGCGTTCACCAAGGGAGCCAAGGTCTAGCAGAAGCTTGAGACATTACATCTTATTGTAACACATTTAACATTTATACATTAGATCACAATTTATACCAAGAACTTCCAAGTGTTCTCCGGTGGGAAGAACTCCACCCCATGTGTCATCACCCACACAACCCATTGATTCTTTAGTATGGCAGCTGGAACCACCATGATTAGAACACTTCCAAATGAATTCCCCGTAGAAACTCAAAATTTTAGGCACACTAGCCTCTTCTACCCAAGGTGGGCAACAATGGGCCTTATAATCCCCTTCCACCGAAAGGCTGCAGGATACCCAGGATGAAGAAGGGCTCAGTCCTGTCCAAGGAGACCCCCTACACCGTCAGCTGGGAACAAGAAGAGAACAGTACCAAGTACCTTCTAGATAGGTAATCCCAGTGAGGAATAGCAAACGCCTGCCTTCCCAGAACCAATTGTGGTAAATGGACCTCCTACTCCCTTAAGCACCATCTCAAGTTCCTCACTCGTCCTGTGAAAGGACTTTTACTTTTAGTAGAGACACAGGCCACGATAGTACACCACAGCTACTGATATAAGTTATTGTTTGGTCCTGGCGTCTCATGGCCTATCCTCCAACCTGAAAAGGAAAACAAAGCAGTTAAGCAATTCATTATTTATTTTAAAAAATGACGACCTCCACTTTTTATGCATTTTTAGTTGAATTTTATATTTTTTCTAGAAGGATTTTCTTGGTTTTCTTTTTTCTCCAAACTGCAACACAATTTACATAAACAAATTCTTTGAACAGAATTCAGTCGGGGAAAACCTTTTCCCAGGTACATGGTTGATGGTTAGAAACAACCTCCCTTCTCTAAAGGCAATGAAAATGTCATAACATGAGCAATGAGGATCTTGGAGCCTTGGAGTCGGTGGATTAGGAGGCAGAGCTAACGGTCTCTGTTGCACTGAAACGTCAGCCTGCCCAGGCCAGAAGAGCTGGAAATGGAGACGAGAGAAGGCAACAAACACACAACTCATTGAGGGCAGTCCACCCCTTCCCCCTTCCCTGCAGGGCAATCAAGGGGGTCTCTTCTTCCCTTTCCTCCTGTTGGGGTGGCTTCTTGATTGGGACTCCACTGGGAAGCAAGCAGCTTTTGAAGTGCTACACTACAGCCTTCTTACGAGTGTTTCTCCCCGGCTTCATCTCCGCCATCTTCCGGTCCAGGTGTCTCCTGTGGGCGGGCTCTTCCCAGATATCACATGAGGTTCTTTAGAGGGCCACACCTCTTCCGTACTTTCCTTGGTGTTATCATTGCACTTACGTCTCTCCTCACCTGATAAAGGTACAATTGATTTAAATGTTACAGCAGATGGTGGGGTATCCTGTGTCGTTCTGCTCAGGAATAGGGAAATTACGAACACTGAAATAGAGGGGCCTGGGCCATTTCCCCAGTGTATCCATAAAGCCCACAACCCCATCCTGCTGCCTTATATGTGGGCAGGTGAGGGTCTTCTGGTACAGCCCACCTCCCTCTATTGGTAGCAGGTTCCCCCCAAGTAGCCTGAGGCAGTGCTACAATTGCATTAATTGCTACTCATGTAGGTGGCCAAGCTGCCTGTTTGTCTCAGACACTGCATTTTCTCACATGCAAGGGAGGTGGGGTATGCAAGCCTGATCACTGGGGGTGTGTATTGGGGAAACTTGCTCTCAATAGGTGGTCTCATAAGGCAGTGACATAGATAGGAAGTGACGCCATAGCAACCAGTAGTTGCATTACACTGGGTAGGGGTCCAGCTAGCTCTTGGTGGGTGGGTGCTAAGTGCCGCCATACTGGTATAGGCAATGCAACATCTAATTTTGTTCTGGTTGCATTGCTGCTATGTTGGATCGGCTTCTGTGTTGTTTTCTGGGGCCATACTGGTAGAGGACATCCTAGCTATTAGACATGGAAAGAGGCATTAAAAAATGGAGGGGAAGGTGAAATTGGACCACGAGATGACAGCTGGACCCAGGTTACTACAACTACTAGAACATACACCACAACTCTAATGTCCCTTGATCTAAAAAAAAAAGTATGCAGCCCCGGAAGTGGAGGAGAAACCATCCCAGGATGAGAAGGAAATGAGAAATGCAAACTCCAAAGTTGCGGACTCAACAACCACCATACCTAGGAGGTGGAGGTAATGGTGGTGGTTGCTGACTCGCTTCTGATCATCTAGTGGACCAACTGACTCAGGCAACTTGGTTTTTACGTACTTAAAGAAGTTTTGATTATTAGCTGTTGCCTCTGTGGCAAGCTTCTTCTCAAATTCTTTTTTGGCCTTCCTTATTAACGTTTTGCATCTTCCTTGCCAGTGCTTATGCTCTTTCCTATCCTCCTCATTTGGACCTGCTTTCCATTTTTAAAAGATGCATTTTTGGCTTTAATAGCCTCTTTCATGCTGGCATTCATTTGGTCTTCCTTTGACCTTTTTTAGTGCTTGGAATGCATTTTATCTGGGCTTCCAAGATGGCATTTTAAAACAATTTCCATGCCTTATACAGATTTTTAACTCTTGCAAATGCCCTTTTTAGTTTCTTCCTTACTAATTTTCTCATTTTATCAAAGTCTCCATTGCTGAACTTGAATGCTATTACAGTAGTTTATTTAATATTCACTTTTTGGTGATTGTATCAAATTTGATTGCATTATGATCACTAATTCCAAATAATCTCACCACCATTACTCCTTGCACCAAGTCCTGCTATCCACTGAGAACTAAGTCTAAAGTAGTTCCCCCTTTCATTGGTTCCACTACTGAGTGCTTCATGAAGCAGTCATATATGGCTTCTAAAACTTTTACCTTTCATGCATGCCTCAAGGTGCTATTCACCTAATCAATACTGGGGAAATTGAAAGCCCCCATTATTATTTTTTTGCCAGAATTATTAGCCTTGCTAATCTCTGTTAGTATTTCAGTCAGAACAGCAAAACCTTATGCTGCGAGGGTGGATGGCGTTCGAGAGTATGAGCCCCTGAGCCGCACAACCTGGGGTCTAGCCATGTTCCACGACACTGGCCAGCGAATGCATCCGGACATGGACTGAGTGGAACTAGGAACACTCTTGTCTGGGAACTCAGAATACTCTTGGCTTGGAATATGACTTGAACTTGGAACATAGCTTGAAGACCTCACTGAATCTGCAATCACCAGGAAGTGAGACTTAGCAACACAATGCTGGTCTCTGGGGTAGCCCTCTGGTCACTCTGAAAACCCTTTTGGACTTGCTGCTTGGGAGTGGCTTGAGCATCAGGACAGATGAAGGCGAGGACTGAAGATAACTCAGAGATGTGGAACTAGACAAATACACTGAAGACTTGGAAGTAGACGCCCTGTGCCCCAGCGAGCCCTACACAGCCCATGAGTTGGCTGCGGACCAAGCCGACAGCAGAGCAGACTCTGGACTTGGAAATTGATGAGGACTTGGCATTAGGAACATGATGGAGACTCTGGAAGCGTCCTGCACTGTTGTGTATCCTACACAACCCATGGGCTGGTTGCAGACCACAACAATAGCAGTGCAGGCACTGGACTCAGGAACAAGGCAGAAGCTGGAACAAGAAATCTGAAGACCAGGACAGGATTCAGGAACTTGGACTCAGACTCAGGATCTTGGATTAAGACTCAGGAATTCAGACTCAGGAACTCAGGACCAGGGATGGGACCCTGGAATTCAGGAACTCGGAACAGGACACTTTAAACCAAGAGACTTCTGGAAACTTGGACCAGCAGATGAAGACTCTGGGATGGAGTATGGGATGGAGGCTTCTGCCTCCATCCCATACTCCATTGTATATAGTAACTTATTGTATATAATTATTTATCTTTCGTTCTCCCCTTCTTTATTTCCTCCTCCCAGTTAAGGCAACCTTGTTATAATGTAACTTTTATGCTCCTTCTAAATATCTCTTGTTTGAATTGTTGGTTTATAGTTTCTGCTTAGTTCGATGTAAACCAAGTGATTTGATTTGTATCAAGAAAGTCGGTATATAAAAGCCTTAAATAAATAAATAAATAAGACTCTGGATAGGATGAAGACTGGGAACAAGGAACAAGATGTGGAATGCAGAAACAAAGACTTGGACTCATGAAACTCAGGAACCAGAAATATGAAGAGACTAGGAATGGAAATGTGGATTCCAGAGCAAGGACTAAAGAGTTGGAAACCAGGAACAAGACAAGACAAGACAGGAACAAAGACAAGACAAAGACAGGAACAAGACAAAGACAGGAATGAAGACGCTGAAGACAGGAGCCAGGAACTGATGAGAGACCAGGAACATGGAACAGGAAGACCTTGAAGGTGCTAGCAAACCATTGCAAAAGCTCAGAGCAAGGACTGAAGAGCCCTTTTATAGGGCTGCAAGAAGGACATCATTGGAAGGGCCGTGAGATTTTTCCCGCTGCGGGCCCTTTAATTTACAAGGAGATGTGTGTGTGCCTAAGGACTCTGAAGCAGGGAGGATGTCGGCAGCATCCAGGCCACAAGAATGGCAGAGATGGTGTCTCTCCCGCCGCGAAGAAGACAGCAGCGGTGGCAGCTCCTTGCCACACAGAAGCAACAGTGATGGCTGTGCACACGCCAAGAAGAAGGTGGAAGAGATGGCATCTCATCGCCGGATGGAAGCAGCGGCATTGGGTAGTAAGTGGAGATGCTCGTGGGCCTGTTCCGCGAGTGAGCGCAACGCGTTTCCTCCGATAGTAAGGCAAGATATCATTTATTCAAAGAAGTGGACTGCTGTACACCAGCTGTATGCTTCTCACTAGAGGCCCATCAGAGGTTCACTAGGCTCCAGCTTTTCAGTACAAAATCTATAATTTTATAATAAGTGTAAAGAAGCTGAATGCATCTTGAGGCCTCCTAGACACAGTCAGAGTTTGTCTGTGGTGCTTGAGGCCTTCTTGCAGACCCTCTGGTGCAGCCCTGGCTCAGCCATGCAGGTAGCAAGTCACAGGTAAAGATGGTTCAGATCACAGCACCAGGCTGCGGAGCTTTGCTGGCGTGAGAGCCACTTAAAACCGCTGAGCTGACCCCTGTGAATCCAGCTGCAGCAGAAACTGCTTGTGCTTCCAGCGTAGGGTCAGTAAACTTTGGGGATTCTCCAATATTCAGTGAATTTAAACAGCATATAGAAAGGAAAATGAATCAGGAGATAAGGAGCCCTCTTCTGCCACGATCTTCATGCTAGCTGTGTTCTGGCAACAGCACCCAAAATTACCCTCATTGATCCAGCTCCTGTCCAGAAACGCATGCATCGACTTTCCCCAGCTGATTCCGAAGACGTCGGGCAGCATCTGAGAGGAGCAATTGAAGGATCTCACAGCCTTAGTGGTGACCTGTGGAATTAGTCAGAAATAAGTCAGGCACCCTGAGGATGAACAAAGTAACCAGAAAAGACTTATATCCAGTAACCAGGATGGAAGAGGCATGGAAACACGATGGCAGAGAAGGACCGCACGGCCAATTGACTTAGCAACACTCAGTGGTTATCAGCGCCAGGTCCTGTGAGTGGGTGGAAGAGGCTGATGGGCTCCAAACTGCACTGAGCACAGCTTTTGGGAACTGGTAATTTCAGAGAATGATGCAAGGACTGAGCGATGTGCCAGCAAGCTTTCAGAGGCTGATAGGGAAGGTGAGGGCTTAGATCAGTTTACACGGGGTCATGGCCTTTCCAGATGATCTTATAATATTCTGTGACCTACTGAGCAGCATGAGGAGCAGTTGTTGAATGTGGAATTGAAGCTTTATGTCTCTAAACGTAAATTATTCCGGATGTCTGTGACGTACTTAGATCATTGCATTTCCGAGGTGAATATTCAGCAGTTGCAATCCTTCCTGAGGTTTGCAGGAAGTTTCTGAAGATCTGTGAGCTGGGGGGCAATTGAGGGAACAAGAAAGGACCCTGGATCCAAAGTCAGCAGCCACTGGGTGCCCACTGGACCCCTGAGTGCGAGAGAACATTTGCTAATATAAAAGAGAAACTTCTCGCTGGGCTTTGCAGCTTGGAAGGGCCCTGACGTGCTACATATCCTATAACCCCGGTTCAGTGCCTGCACTGCATCCTGCCAGGGGCCATAGAAATCTCGGGGCTGAGCCCCAGCGCTCCGCTCCCCGTTCCTTTTCACTCGAGGCGTGGGTTTTTAGTCTCGTGGGGGAAGGATATCCTGCAAGGCAGAGGGCTGGGTTGGAACCCCTTCTGCGTGTGCTACCCTGGCTCTTTGGGACGCGTCCAGGCTGCACTCACTAGATGGGGGTTAAAAATAAACTTTACTCTGATTTATTGCACAAGAATTCACAGGAGCAAATAGAAAAAAAGTGTCCATTTACATCCAGGCTCGTCATCCACCTGGGAGTCTCTATCTCTGTGGAATAGTAAATTGTCCCGAGGTGGCTGGGGTGAACCTCCTTCCCCACAGTACCTGAGCTCCAGCCGGGCTCTGTCCTGTGTCCCCGGGGTGGAAACTCCTGCTTAAGGACGGGCCCCTTGCTGACACTCTGGGTAAGGAAGGGGGCAGAAAAAAATCTCCCTTCCCAAAATCAGACAGAGAAAACAGGAAAAAACTTCTCTCTTCACCTTGTTGGTCACCGCTTCTGCCGACACTGACCACTGCCTACTCACTGTGGCCTGGAGGCCGCCGCTGCCGACACTGACCACTGCCTGCTCACTGTGGCCTGGAGGCCACTGCTGCCGACACTGACCACTGCCTACTCACTGTGGCCTGGAGGCCGCTGCTGCCGACATTGACCACTGCCTACTCACTGTGGCCTGGAGGCCGCTGCTGCCGACACTGACCACTGCCTACTCACTGTGGCCTGGAGGCTGCCACTATCACTGCTGCCTCTTGCGGCCTGAGCGCCGTCCCCATCTGCTCTTCGCCGCTGAACCAGCCACTCTCTTGCAGCCTGGAGGCCACCGCTGATACTTCCCCCTGCACGGCCTGGAGGCCGCCACCAGCGCTATTCCTTTCACGGCCAGGAGGCAATCACCCGTGCTCCTCTTCCACAGGCCGGAGACTGCCACTGTCCAGGTCCTCTTCCGCGGCCTAGAGGCCACACCGGAGCTCCTCTTCTTGCGGCAGGGAGCCACCATCAATGTGCAGCTGACCACCAGGCCCGACATGACACTGGAGGAAGACGCTGCTGACTCCAATAGGGGCTGCTGTTAGGCGTGCGCATGCCCGACCTGCCTGAATTTAAAGGCCCCACAGTGGGAAACTTCCCGCAGCACCCCCTGATGACGTCAGGTTCTCCTGCCTACAAAAGGCCCCTTTGGCAGCACTTCCTTCCCTCAGCACAGGGTTGACTACCTGGTTGGTAGAGCAAGTTGCCTCCATGTGTTCCTGAGTTCCCAGTCTCCAGTTCTCCTTCATCTCCTTGTGGTCAGTCTTCGGTTCCTGCGTTTGGTCCTCAATTCCTTCCTCTGCCCACCTGTGCTGTTCCTTGCCCTCCTGTCTGCCTCTCTGCCCTGCGTGTTCCTTCGGATGGATCTCTGGTTTGAACTCAGCTTGGAATTTTGACTCTGCTTGAACTCCACCTGCCACCGACCGCTGACTGTATCCTACCTGACCCATAACTTGACTTACTCAATGGATCTTCAGCCTAACAGCAGAGGCCCGCATCTAAGTCCTGCTGGCCCTAGCACTCGAGGACTAAACCTAAGGGGAATGTGGGCTGGTATAGGTGAAGCTGCAGTTGGGCCTCTGCCATAATCATCTCCACCAGCCGACCATGGGGACCTGCAGGGCTGCGCCAACTCCACCTCTGTCCATTAGTCCATGTCAGCAACATCCTCTGGGGGAGGTGCTATTTAGAATTTTTTGCCCCTCTGCTTCTGGTTAACCCAAGGGCTGGGAGCTAGGGCAGAAGGTGGCAGAAGACGTTTTCCCACATGGTGGCAGCAATAATCATAAGAACATAAGAAAATGCCATACTGGGTCAGAACAAGGGTCCATCAAGCCCAGCATCCTGATTCCAACAGAGGCCAATCCAGGCCATAAGAACCTGGCAATTACCCAAACACTAAGAAGATCTCAATGCTACTGATGCAATTAATAGCAGTGGCTATTCCCTAAGTAAACTTGATTAATAGCCATTAATGGACTTCTCCTCCAAGAACTTATCCAATCCTATTTTAAACACAGCTATACTAACTGCACTAACCACATCCTCTGGCAACAAATTCCAGAGATTAATTGTGCGTTGAGTAAAAAAGAACTTTCTCCGATTAGTTTTAAATGTGCCACACGCCAACTTCATGGATTGCCCCCTAGTCTTTCTACTATCCGAAAGAGTAAATAACCAATTCACATTTACCCGTTCTAGACCTCTCATGATCTTAAAGACCTCTGTCATATCCCCCCTCAGTCGTCTCTTCTCCAAGCTAAGTCCTAACCTCTTTAGTCTTTCCTCATAGGGGAGTTGTTCCATTCCCCTTATCATTTTGGTCACCCTTCTCTGTTCCTTCTCCATCGCAATTATATCTTTTTTGAGATGCGGCGACCAGAATTGTACACAGTATTCCAGGTGCAGTCTCACCATGGAGCGATACAGAGGCATTATGACATTTTCCGTTTTATTCACCATTCCTTTTCTAATAATTCCCAACATTCTGTTTGCTTTTTTGACTGCCGCAGCTCACTGAGCCGACGATTTCAATTGTTATCCACTATGACACCTAGATCTCTTCCTTGGGTTGTAGCACCTAATATGGAACCTAACATTGTGTAACTATAGCATGGGTTATTTTTCCTTATATGCATCACCTTGCACATATCCACATTAAATTTCATCTGCCATTTTGATGCCCAATTTTCCAGTCTCACAAGGTCTTCCTGCAATTTATCACAATCTGCTTGTGATTTAACTACTCTGAACAATTTTGTATCATCTGCAAATTTGATTGTCTCACTCGTCGTATTTCTTTCCAGATCATTTATAAATATATTGAAAAGTAAGGGTCCCAATACAGATCCCTGAGGCACTCCACTGTCCACTACCTTCCACTGAGAAAATTGTCCATTTAATCCTACTCTCTGTTTCCTGTCTTTTAGCCAGTTTGCAATCCACAAAAGGACATCGCCACCTATCCCATGACTTTTTACTTTTCCTAGAAGCCTCTCATGAGGAACTTTGTCAAACGCCTTCTGAAAATCCAAGTATACTATATCTACCGGTTCACCTTTATCCACATGTTTATTAACTCCTTCAAAAAAGTGAAGCAGATTTGTGAGGCTAGACTTGCCTTGGGTAAAGCCATGCTGACTTTGTTCCATTAAACCATGTCTTTCTATATGTTCTGTGATTTTGATCTTTAGAACACTTTCCACTATTTTTCCTGGCACTGAATTCAGGCTAACTGGTCTGTAGTTTCCCAGATCTCCCCTGGAGCCCTTTTAAAATATTGGGGTTACATTAGCTATCCTCCAGTCTTCAGGTACAATGGATGATTTTAATGATAGGTTACAAATTTTTACTAATAGGTCTGAAATTTCATTTTTGAGTTCCTTCAGAACTCTGGGGTGTATACCATCTGGTCCAGGTGATTTACTACTCTTCAGTTTGTCAACCAGGTCTACCACATCTTCAAGGTTCACCGTGATTTGGTTCAGTGCATCTGAATCATTACCCATGAAAACCTTCTCCATTACGGGTACCTCCCCAACATCTTCTTCAGTAAAAACCGAAGCAAATAAATCATTTAATCTTTCCGCGATAGCCTTATCTTCTCTAAGTGCCCCTTTATCTCCTCGGTCATCTAACGGTCCAACTGACTCCCTCACAGGCTTTCTGCTTCGGATATATTTTAAAAGGTTTTTACTGTGAGTTTTTGCCTCTACGGCCAACTTCTTTTCAAATTCTCTCTTAGTCTGTCTTATCAATGTCTTACATTTAAGTTGCCAACTTTTTTGCATTATCCTATTTTCTTCTGTTGGATCCTTCTTCCAATTTTTGAATGAAGATCTTTTGGCTAAAATAGCTTCTTTCACCTCCCCTTTTAACCATGCCGGTAATCGTTTTGCCTTCTTTCCACCTTTCTTAATGTGTGGAATACATCTGGACTGTGCTTCTAGGATGGTATTTTTTAACATGACCACGCCTCTTGCACACTTTTTACTTTTGTAGCTGCTCCTTTCAGTTTTTTTCTAACAATTTTTCTCATTTTATCAAAGTTTCCCTTTTGAAAGTTTAGCATGAGAGCCATGGATTTGCTTACTGTCCATGGAAGAATCATTAATTCAAATTTTATCATATTATGATCACTATTGCCAAGCAGCTCTACCACCGTTACCTCTCTCACCAAATCCTGTGCTTCACTGAGAATTAGATCTAAAATTGCTCCCTCTCTCGTCGGTTCCTGAACCAATTGCACCATAAAGCTATCATTTATTCCATCCAGGAACGTTATCTCTCTAGCATGTCCCGATGATACATTTACCCATTTAATATTGGGGTAATTGAAGTCTCCCATTATTACCGCACTACCAATTTGATTAGCTTCCCTAATTTCTCTTAGCATTTCACTGTCAGTCTCACCATCTTGACCAGGTGGCGGTAATATATTCCTATCACTTCCTAGGCAGTTACTTTCCTCCATGGTGCCATCTGGGCTCCGCCACTGCTCCCAGTGCCCCCAGACTATGTCCTTCACAGACCCCCACGTGGTCTGTGTATTGTGCCTGGGGTATCACACAATATGCACGGCTGTTCTTTTTGAGCTCAGATGACCTCCAAGGTTCGCCGAGCACATCTGGATAAAATGGACAAGTTGTTTGGGCCCAGAAAGTCTGAACCCTCGATGTCAGTATCAGGGGAATCGACCCTGTAATTTCTGGTTCTATCCTGTCCTCTCCCTTGTCTGTTTCCCAACTTGAATTAGGAGCTGGAGATCTGCTTGTTTCTATTTCTTCCTGCTCTAGGTCTGGACTGTCACTGACATCCTCGACGCCAGGGAAAGACCGGGCTGAGCATCAGGAGAAGTTGAGGAAACACCGACATAGGTCACTGCCTTCTGAACCCTCTCCTCCAGAGGAGAGATGCCACCCCCCTCCGGAGGACTTGACATTTGCAGGCTTTGTATGAGCCATGGCGGAGTCCGTGCCCTTCCAGCTCCTGACTGAGGAAGACTCCAGACACAAGATGCTGGAGATCCTTTAGTTCGTGGACACTCCTAAGAAAGTGGTTGCAGTCCCATTCCATGATATAGAAACTTAGAACCATAGAAATGATGGCAGAAGAAAACCAAATGGCCCATCCAGTCTGCCCAGCAAGCTTTCACACTTTTTTTTTTCTCATACTTATCTATTACTCTTGGCATTTAGTACCCTTTTGGTTCTATTTCCCTTCCACTCCCACCATTAATGTAGAGAGGAAATACGGGCCTCTGACCTCCAACTAGAAGTGCAAGACTGCATTGCCGACTTACCTTGTACCACAGGGAATCTCTTCAGAGACAAGATTAAGGAGGCAGTAGCACAGCTGAAAGATCATCATGAGACCCCACATTCCTCAAGCAAACAATCCTCGAAGCAGGCGCCTGGACGCCCATTTTCCACCCGAGGAAATACTTTCCTCCAGCAAGTAGAGCATGGTCTCAATGGTCTGGACCGACGTCTCACCCTAGACAACAGTGTGTCCCTAGAACTCAGCCAGTGCCTCAGCAGACTCCTGCTACTGGTTTTTGACCGGCTATGAGGGAGTCTAAGACAGTTACTCGTGCAGCTAGTGGTGAACACTCTGGTTGGGGGTCATCTATGGTCCTTTGCAGACTGTTGGACGAACATCACCTCGGATTGGTGGGTCTTCTCCATTGTCCGTCAGAGGTACAGGTTAAATTTCCAGGAGGTTCCTCCCGACTCACCCCTGTGCCCCTTTTGGGGATCCTCTGCAGATCAGGAAATACTAATCAAGGAACTCTCTGCCCTCTCAATGGCCAGGGTGGTCGAACCCATCCCTCCTGGTCAGAGGGGATCGACTTCTCCTCCAGAAATTTCCTCATCCCAAAGAGAACTGGAGGTCTTCGTCTGATTTTGGACTTGAGGGCGTTGAACAAATTCCTGATATGGGAGAAGTTCAAGATGGACTCACTGGGTGCCCTCATTCTTCTCCTGCACAGGAGAGTCTGGCTTTGCTCCATTGATCTTCGAGACGCCTATGTCCACATAGGATTGCCCGTGACTACCTGCAGTACCTCCGGTTTGTAGTGGGCGGACATTATTTTCAGTACAGGCTGCTGCCCTTCAGTCTGGCTTCTGCACCCCACATTTTCATGAAGTGCCTTGCGGTAGTAGCAGCATAGCTGAGGAGGCTGAGAGTGCAGGTCTTTCCCTATCTGGATGACTGACTCATCAAGAGTGCCTTCAGGCAGGGAGCACTGCAGTCCTTACACGTCACCATTTGGGTCTTGGAAACAATGGGTTTTCTAATCAAGTACCCCAAGACCCAGCTGGTCCCGTTTCCACACCTGGACTTCATCGGTGCCAGTTTTGACACAGTTCAGGCTCAGTAGGGTATTCTTACCCAGGGTCGGACGCTCAGTTTAGCTTTCCTGGTGGGAGCGATCTCTCGGCATCACCAGATCTCTGCGCACAGCATGTTACACTTGTTGGGACACCTGGCTGTGACTGTACATGTCACTCCCTTTTCTTGCCTGCACATGTGCAGGGCGCAGTGGACCCTGCGGTCCTAATGGTGCCAGGCCACTCAGGACCTTCGGGTGTATATCTGAGTCACTCCACCACTTCAGGACTCCCTATCATGGTGAGTGGATCTTCCCAACTAGTTCTGTTTCAGGCTTCCCCCACTCAAGGTGTACTCACCACGGATGCCTCCTACCTGGGCTGAGGGGCCCATGTTGGGGATCTTCGCACCCAGGGTCACTGGTCAGCTCAGGAGGAATGGTGCCAGATCAACTTCCTGGAACTATGGGCAATCCGGTATGCCCTTGCAACGTTTTGAGATCAAGCAGCCAGCAAGATTGTGCTCATTCAGACCGAAAATCAGGTAACGATGTGGTACCTAAACAAGCAGGGAGGAACGCGATTGCTCCTGCTTTTTCAGGAGGCATTCCAGATCTGGTTATGGGCTCTGTCCCCAGGACATCCTTCTCCGATCCACGTACCTGCCGGGACAGATGAATTTGCTGGCAGATGACCTAAGTCGTTCTTTCCAACTGCACGAGTGGTCCCTGAAGCAGGAGGTAGTGATTTGGATTTTTCATCTTTAGAGATCTCCAGACTTGGACCGCTTTGCTTCTCCCTGCAACAAGAAAGTAGATCAGTTCTGCTCCTTAACCTTGGGGGAATGGCAGGATGGCATCAGACGCCTTTGCCTGCCACTGGGGCAAGGGCCTCTTGTATGCCTATCTGCCACTTCCCTTGGTGTCGAAGACTCTCCTGAAGCTCCAGAAGGACCGGGGAACCATGATTCTCATCACACATTATTGGTCCTGGCAGATCTGGTTTCCACTCCTGCAAGATCTCTCCCTGTGGGAACCGATCCATCTGGGAACATCCCTGGACCTCATGATGCAGGATCAGGGAAGGCTGTGCCATCCCAACCTTCAGGCCTTTTCCCTCACGGCTTAGATGTTGAAAGGTTGACCCTACAGCCCCTGAATCTCTCAGAGGGCGTGACTCAGGTCCTGCTGAAGTCTAGAAAGCCTTCCATTAGGAAGTTTTACAGCCTGGCATGGAGGAGATTCTCAGCATGGTGTGATAGCCAGGGGTTGAATCTGTTCTCAGGTTCCACCTCTAAGCTGTTAGATTACCTGCTGCAACTCTTGGAGGCTGGCTTGAAGACCAGCTCGGTGAGAGTACATCTGAGTGCGATTGGGGCTACCACCAGGGGGTGGATGGTTCGCCCATTTTGGTACAGCCTGTTGTGGGCCGTTTCATGAGGGGCCTTCTCCAGCTGAAGCCTCCCCTCAGATCCCCTGCGGTTTCCTGGGACCTCAACGTGGTCTTGGCCCATCTGATGAAGGCTCCTTTTGAGCCTTTGTGCTCTTGTGACCTGAAGTACCTGACCTGGAAGATCATTTTCCTGGTGGCGGACACCTCGGTATGCAGAGACAGTGAACTTCAGGCGTGGGTGTCCTATCCACCCTACATGAAGTTTTTTCATGCACAGGTGGTCCTACGAACACATCCTAAGTTCCTACCGAAGGTGGTGACTGATTTCCACCTTAATCAGTCAATCGTCCTGCCCACCTTCTTTCCTAAGCCTCATTCATACCGAGGTGAACGGACTCTGCCCAGCCTGGATTACAAAAGGCCTTAAGCCTTCTACCTGGTGTGAACAGCAGGCCACAGACAATCCACGCGACTCTTTATTTCTTTCCACAAAAATAGATTGAGAGTTGCAGTATGCAAGCAGAACTTGTCTAACTGGCTAGTGGACTGCATCTCTTTCTGCTATTTGCAGTCAGGTCTACAGCTAGGAGTCCATGTCAAGGCTCCTTCCATTTGGGCCATGGCAACGACAGTGGCCCACTTGCTTGTGGTCCCCGAGGACAAGATTTGCAAAACTGCGACATGGAGTTCCCTCCACACCTATGCTTCACACGACTGCTTGGACAGGGGAGGTCGATGTGACAGCCATTTCGGTCATTCGGTCCTGCAAAATCTTTTCAGTAATTGAACCCAACTCTTCCTGCCTCAGGCCCCTTGTTCGGGTTCAGGCTGACTCCCTCTGTTGTGCCCATTGGCACCTAGTTGAGTGCTGTGTGTCCCTTGTGCTTACAGGAGCAGCCTGTAGCCAGGTATTCACCCACATGTGAGGACTGCCATCCTGCTTGTCTTAGGAGAAAGCAGAGTTGCTTACCTGTAGCAAGTGTTCTCCCAGGACAGCAGGATGTTAGTCCTCAGGAATCCCGCCCGCTGCCCCGCGGAGTTGGGTTTCTCCTACGTTTATTTCATGTTTTTGTAATTCTGTGTCTCGAGACTGAAGGGGGGACCCTGCATTGCCACGTGGCTAGTGGCTTGCTGGGCATGCTCAGTGTGCCTAGTCAAAGATCTAGAAACTGTGACAGACGTCTTCTGTGCCGGGCTCCATCGGATGATGTCACCCACATGCCAGGACTAATATCCTGCTTTCCTAGGAGAACACCTGTTACAGGTAAGCAACTCTGCTTTATATATCTAGTGCCATGCCTCCTCCTTTCCCTCCTACCCAGTCCTTCCTGAAGAGATTGTAGCCGGGTGAAACCGTATCCCAGTCGTGCTTTGCCACTGTGACAGCCGCTGCCTCCAGGTCGACGTCTCCTACCACTGCCTCTGGACCCGCGTCGCTCCCTCCCATCCTGGGAGCATTCGTGTGCAAGGCTTCCCAGGATGCGGCCCTTTGTGCTCTGGGTCTGTGACATTAGCTTTCTGCTTTATTCACCGCGCGCTCCTCCCTCGATCTGAAAAGAAAAAGAGACGCTGACGGAGGGCCCTGTGCAGCTGCTCCTGTCCGAGGAGTCAGACCTCGGAGATGACTTATGAGTCGTCCTGTAACCTAAGGAGGTGTGAGGGAAATGCGTGCGGCCAGCAGGGGGCGCAATAATTCCCAGGCCGTGTCAGCCTCTCGCATTGCCACGCATAAGGCTCTCCAGCTGCGGCACACACATCTGTAAGGTGTGAACAGGAAAAGGCCTCAGGTACACCATGAGTGCCGCAGGACCCCCCGGGGCGGTCAGCAGAGCTCCTTTCTGGACAATTCTTCCCTCGGGCCCGAGGGACGTGCAGAGCCTGCAGAGAAACGGGGTCATTAGCGATGAACTCTGCTAACCAGGGACTCGGCCGACAGTGCCAAAGGGGCTGACTTTATAACATTTGGGGGGCACAGCTGTGGGCGGCTTTGGCATCTTGCCTGTGATACTGCGGGCAGAGGCAGAGCCCGGGCTGGAGCTCAGCAGCAGCAAAGTTTAGCGGTGCTGTCACTACAGGGCACGAAGAAGAATATTTTGAGTGGTGAATGCTTGAAACTGCCTCCTGGGTGTAATTGGAGCTGTTCACGGGGGGGGCCTGCGGGGCAGGTTGTGCTTCCTGAGGTCCATCGCCCCTGGCCATCACAAGGCTGCCCGCGATGGAGCCGCCTCTAGGACCTCAGGGAGCTGGATCCCCTTTGGGCTCTGTGCTGATATGGAAAGTTCCCGGCCTGCCTGCTATGTTTGCGCAGGGAGCTGGAGGAGGGCGGGCAAGGAATGTGACACTGCAGGAGGAGAGGCAGCTGCCGGTGCCACTTCTGCAGGGCAGCACAGAGACAGGCACCTCCAGGACCTGAAGCACCTCCAGCCCAGACCTGCCAGGAGCTCCCTGCACCAGCCTGAGCTCCCACCGGCCAAGGCGAACCACCCAAGCCCTGCCAAGAGGGGCCGGGAAACGGAGCGGGCCGTGCCAGCAAGGGCTGGCTGGTGGGACTGGAGAACTGGGCCGCAGCACTAGCGGGACGCCGCAGGGTCAGAGAGCCAGCGGCCGGCGAGGGCTGTGCGCAGGCGGGTGCCGGCTGACGTTTCCGCGCTTTCGGACTGCGGGGCGCAACCTCTGCAGCTTGGCACCCTGCCCTGCTCTACCCCCCTGCGGGAAGCCATGCACAAATCCCAGGTCAGCATGAGCCTCGCAAGAGGGAGGCCTGAGGAGGCAGCCCCCAGTCCCGGCATTCCTCCAAAATGTGCCAAAGTGACAGCAGAGCACAGGGGTGCTCGAGAGGACGCGCCGGCCCCCCTGGCGGCTCCCGTATTCACACGCAAGCTGAAGAACGCGGCCATAGGGACGGGCTGTGACATCAGTCTGAAGGTGGAGGTGACGGGTCAGCCCCAGCCTGCCCTCACCTGGTATAAGAACGAGCACCTGGTTAACCTCAGGGGGCAGGAGCAGGGTGCGCTGTGGATCCGGGACAGCAGCACGGAAGACGCAGGCGTGTACACGTGTGTCGCCCACAATGAGCTGGGAGAGGCCATGACCAGCGCTGTCCTTGCCATCATTGAACTGGAAGGTAAAGGCAGAGGATGAGAGGGGCAGGGGAGGGAGGTACGGCAGCTGCACCGCTCCCGTGGGCTCTGGTGGCATCCGTGGGAAACTCCGGGGCATTGCATGCAATTATTTGTGGCTTGCAGCGCCGCTGCCATTCGGAGAGCGTTGCCTTGGTCAGCTGGGGGTAGCCAACACTTCCTAGGCTGCTGGTAGTGAGTTAATCCTGGGTAATCAAGGCCAGATGTGTCTAATACTGAACAGCTCTGGGAAATACAGGGCCGCTGCTTCCGTCTGGCAAACGTGGCGGAGAGCAGCGCACCTTGGGAGGAGGCTCGGGGCCACTGGCGACTGAAGCGCACAGGAGCTGCTGCTGCCAGCTGGTAAGTCTTAGGGCTGGGCTGCCTAATATCTTGCACCGCCCCGAGGAGGGCATCTCATGATTCAAGGCACAGGCCCGGCCTACCAGTAAACAAGAGCCCTGCCCCCGAGCCACTAGGAAGTTGCCCAGTCCGGGTCAGGGTTTTATTCTTTGCGAAGCTCCCCGAATGCAGGAAGCACTTAACCTTAAGCATCTGAGTATCCCAAAGAGCTGTGGGCACTGCGCTGGGAACAGCCCTTGTTGGAGGAGGTTAAAAGTTCTGACGCCTCAGTGTTTAGCTTTCTGTTCCCGCTGACCTGCTCTGTCTATGCGCCCTGCTGTACAATCTCCGGGTACCTGTGCTATATTCTTAGGTCCAGGTATGGTAAGGGCCAGGGTAGCGCACGTCACAGCAGAATCTTTTAATGCACGGCTGAAAAGCAGGTGAAGCTGCAAGACTGGAGAGCAGGGGTGACCTGGGAACTAGATGAGAAGGGTGGCATTGAGGAGCTAATTAAATCAGGCTCACATCCCTAACTAACAAGGGAAGGGATATTTCGGGAGGCTCTCTGGTAAGGGAAGGAGAAATAGCCAGAAGGCAGTGAGCACAAATGCAGGAAGTGCAGGGAAGTAGATTGCAGACTTGCAAGTCCTGTTCCAGATGTTGTGGCAGCTCAGTGAGCCAGAGGACTGGGAGTCACTGCATGTGTCCTAATGCAGGAGGTACGGGGAGGGGAGAGGCAGGGTGGCGGTGCTTCCAGATCCACTGGAGGAGGTACAGGCCACAGATTGCAATGAAGGGGGAGGGCTGGGATGTGGCTGGTGGCAGAGTTATTTCTGCAGGATCACTTGGAAGCAGAGAGATCATGGCCTTTCTCGGGCAAATGAAGAACAGGGCCCTACTGGATCTGGTACTTACAAAGGGAGAAAGTGTTTCTAATGATCAAACTACCTATACCCAGGGAATTATGAGGAATAGTCTGTGAGAAGGGAGATGTGATTGATGGGGGAGGGGGTGAGGACCAGGGAGGGATTGGGGAGGGACTTGTGAAAGCGAGGCTGTGAGAAGGGAGATGTGATTGATGGGGAGGGGTGAGAACCAGGAAGGGGATTGGGGGAGGGATTTGTGAAAGAGAGGCTGTGAGAAGGGAGATGTGAATGATGGGGGAGGGGGTGAGAACCAGGGAGGGATTGGGGAGGGCCTTGTGAAAGCGAGGCTGTGAGAAGGGAGATGTGATTGATGGGGGAGGGGGTGAGAACCAGGGAGGGATTGGGGAGGTAGTTGTGAAAGAGAGGCTATGAGAAGGGAGATGTGATTGATGGGGAGGGGTGAGAACCAGGGAGGGATTGGGGGAGGGACTTGTGAAAGCCAGGCTGTGAGAAGGGAGATGTGATTGATGGGGGAGAGGTGAGAACCAGGGAGGGATTGGGGGAGGGACTTGTGAAAGCGAGGCTGTGAGAAGGGAGATGTGATTGATGGGGAGGGGGTGAGGACCAGGAAGGGGATTGGGGGAGGGACTTGTGAAAGCGAGGCTGTGAGAAGGGAGATGTGATTGATGGGGGAGGGGGTGAGGACCAGGGAGGGATTGGGGGAGGGACTTGTGAAAGCGAGGCTGTGAGAAGGGAGATGTGATTGATGGGGGAGGGGGTGAGGACCAGGGAGGGATTGGGGGAGGGACTTGTGAAAGCGAGGCTGTGAGAAGGGAGATGTGATTGATGGGGGAGGGGGAGAGGACCAGGGAGGGATTGGGGAGGGACTTGTGAAAGCGAGGCTGTGAGAAGGGAGATGTGATTGATGGGGGGAGGGGGTGAGAACCAGGGAGGGATTGGGGAGGGACTTGTGAAAGCGAGGCTGTGAGAAGGGAGATGTGATTGATGGGGGGAGGGGGTGAGAACCAGGGAGGGATTGGGGGAGGGACTTGTGAAAGCGAGGCTGTGAGAAGGGAGATGTGATTGATGGGGGAGGGGGTGAGGACCAGGGAGGGATTGGGGGAGGGACTTGTGAAAGCGAGGCTGTGAGAAGGGAGATGTGATTGATGGGGGAGGGGGTGAGGACCAGGGAGGGATTGGAGGAGGGACTTGTGAAAGCCAGGCTGTGAGAAGGGAGATGTGATTGATGGGGGAGCGGTGAGAACCAGGGAGGGATTGGGGGAGGGACTTGTGAAAGCGAGGCTGTGAGAAGGGAGATGTGATTGATGGGGGAGGGGGTGAGGACCAGGGAGGGATTGGGGGAGGGACTTGTGAAAGCGAGGCTGTGAGAAGGGAGATGTGATTGATGGGGGAGGGGGTGAGGACCAGGGAGGGATTGGGGGAGGGACTTGTGAAAGCGAGGCTGTGAGAAGGGAGATGTGAATGATGGGGGAGGGGGTGAGGACCAGGGAGGGATTGGGGGAGGGACTTGTGAAAGCGAGGCTGTGAGAAGGGAGATGTGAATGATGGGGGAGGGGGTGAGGACCAGGGAGGGATTGGGGGAGGGACTTGTGAAAGCGAGGCTTGATGTAATGGCGGGGGAGGTTGTATGACTTGGGAGGAGAGTTGAGATAGAAAGAAAGGTTGGGAGGGTGATGTGAAGGAGGGGGGCTGCGGGATGTGGCATAGAGGGATGGGGAGATGATCTGTGTGTGAAAGGGGGGCAAGGGGAGAGTGGGTGTGTGATGGGGGTGGAGAGAGGTAAGGAGAGCAAGAGGACCGGGCTGGAAAGGGGGAGATTGAGAGAAAGAGAGCAGGGGCTGGGGGAGATGAGAGAGAGCTAGGGGTGGGGGTGGGAGCTGGAGCCAGCAAAGAGCATCTCCAGATGCTCCCACCCTAAGATCCTAGGACCCCCTCCCCCAACCTTCCAGGGTCTCCCCCCATCCCCACCTCTGTATCCCTCCAGATCTCAGAATATCCCTCTCCTCTCCTCCTCCCTCCTCCCTCCATGCCCAATCACCAACCTTCCCTCCTCCTTCTCCAGCCCATTCCTAATCCTTCCTTTCATCTCCCCATTCCTGACATCTCCTTTGCCTCTTCCCCTTCATATTAACCTCTGAAATCCCCCTCCCATTACTCAAAAAGAACAAAATCAAATAATCAGACTCAAAGCAAGGCTGGGAAATGACTTTATTATGCAAAATTAATGTTTATGATTTAATATGAGAAATGATCCAAACGTATGCAGATACGCCACGATTGCTGCCAAAATCTACCTCTGATCTGCCGCAGGAAATTGGGTGCTCTACCTGTAACACATGGACTCTCAGTCTTTCCCCTAAAATAGTTAATTACCCTAAGATCGGATTTCTGATCATCAATCAATAGTCTCAATTTAACCCATTTTAATCTTTCTCATTCACGCCCTTGCTGCCTTAGCTAAAAAAATAATCTTATTTTACTTCCTGTGGAGCGTCTTGTCTGTTTTGTCCCACAGGAAGCTCCTGCATAAAATGAGCAGGTCTGGGGACTGATAGATGAGAGAGGGCAGGAGCAATCTTAGGTGTGGAGTGCCTCAGGGGCCGCTTTAATTCAATATTTTCACAAGTGACATTGTGGAGGGCAGAAAAGAGAAAGTTTGCCTTTTTTTGCGGACAACACTAAGATCTGCAACACAGTGAACACCCCTGAGAGAGCAGAAAGAACGAGAAGCTCATTTTACTGATTTATTTATAGCTGTTTATACACCGCCTTTACAACACATGTTGGTCAAAACGCTACACAAATGTTGATATCTATAATAAATAGGACATAAAGCAGACTTTAAAACGCTAAGCATCACCTGCAGACAAAGGGCTGCACAAACCGGGTTTAGTGCCTCGGGAGCGTTCTCCTATAAAATATGACTGCAGTTGACGTAATTGTGGGCTGGAGCAGAAGGAAATGGTTGAGGGCTTAGTAGCTAAGATTCAGAAATCCAAGGAATCAGTGCAGGATGGTGGTAGACGTTGATGTGCACCAAGCAGGAGAGAAGGACCTTGGTGTCTGATGATCTCAAGATAGTGAGACTGTGGCCAGAGCTGGAAGGATGCCGGGCTGCACGGAGAGAGAGAGACATAGTACAGCAGAATAAGGGAGGTGATAATGTCCCTGTACGGGGGATTGCTGAAGCTCACCTGCAGTATTCGTGTCCCGTTCAAGAGGAGGAGGTGAACACAGGAAAGCCTGGGATAAGAATAGAGGGGAAGCTGGCGATCAATATGGTTCTGGGACTTTCCTCGGGGACCCAGTGGTCTACTGGTCTTGTCTGAGGTCCAGTTTTACAAGCTTGGGAGATTGTAGTATTGGACGGAGGTGGGGAGAGATGTTACGAACCCCCTCCCACTCCCCACACACCAGCAAGTCTCACCTGCAGTCCCTCCTCCGCTGTCCCCGCATGGCTTTCTGTGACTTTCATAGTCTCCCATCTCATGAGACCAGACCCCCTGCACAGCTCTAGCTCACAGAGAGCCGTGTGGTGCCTACATCAACTGTTTCGGAGGTTTTGTGGCAGAAAACTAAAGAGCCACAAAGAAACATTGATTGGGCCAGGTCCTAACCCATTTCAGTGCCTACAAGCTATTCTGCTCACAGACATCCAAGAGGTGATTGAGCAGGCAGGATTCCTTATCACTACTACACACCAACAAGGGGCCTCCAGAATATTAGGAGTAACTGGCTGTCCTGCGCAGGGGCTACGTGCACATCTGGATGGGCCGCTGTCAAACCCTACACTGGCTCTATTGTGCAGGGGCTACATGCACATCTGGATGGACCGCTGTCAAACCCTACACTGGCTTTATTGTACAGGGGCTAAGAACAAAGGGATTACGAACACGTACAACTTGAAGAACAAAAAGGTCCCTTGGTCAGACCACTCTCTTATTTCCACCTCTTTCGCACTGGAAGAAACCAACACTCCTAACATCCCCTCACCTTCATTCCATTACAAAAAGCGATGTTCTCCAGAAGACCTCAACACCCAATTAGTCTCCCAGCTCCCCCTATTAGACTTATCCGACCCTAACGCTGCCATTCGTTCATGGAACAACATAACAGAAAATATAGCCAACAAGCTCTGTCCTTCAATTACAAAAAAATCTCACACCAATGCAGCCAACAGACAACCTTGGTTCACCAACGAACTCAGAAAACTTAAACAAACTTTAAGAAAAAAAGAAGCGACCTGGCGTAAAACCCCTTGCGACACCACCATCTCATCATACAAATCCACACTTTACCAGTACAAATCCCTCACCTCAAAATCAAAAAAAGATTTTTACGCATCCAAGATTCACAACCTGGTCTTTGACGCTAAAGCCCTCTTTGCCTATGTCTCCAGTCTCACTCAAACCATACCGCGAGAAATCCCCGGCAATATGGCTCAGTCCAAAGCCGAAGAACTCGCTCAGTTTTTCCAAAATAAAATTTCCAATCTCCTAACACAACTGCCTCCCGACACAGCAGCCCTCCAGACATATCAACAACCTGCACACAAAAATGCCAGCTTAAACACCTTTGAACCTGTAGCCTCCACTGAGATACAAGCCATCCTGAGAAAAATGAAACCTTCATCTCATCCTGCAGACCACATCCCCTCCAAATTACTTCTATCTATTCCAGACACAATAGCCACATCTTTGACAAATATCATCAACTGCTCTCTAGCCCAAGGAATCTGCCCTGATGACCTCAAAATGGCCTCAATCTCACCGCTCTTAAAGAAACCTAACCTTGACCCGAAGGAACCCAACAACTTCCGCCCCATAGCTAACCTCCCATTCATCGCCAAGATCATGGAAAAACTAGTGAACTCTCAACTCTCAGATTTCATCGAAGACAACAATCTTCTCTTCACCCCACAACACGGCTTCAGAAAAAATCGAGGCACAGAATCCCTCCTCTCCTCGTTGACAGATTATATCTTAATGGGCCTTGACAAAGGAAACTCATTCCTATTGATCTTGTTAGACCTCTCAGCAGCGTTCGACACGGTCAACCACGCCATCCTCCTAAACCAACTCTCGTCTATAGGAATCAGCGGCACCGTTCTATCCTGGTTCAAAACCTTTCTCAATAACAGAGGTTACAAAGTTAAAATCCAAAGCAAGGAATCCTCTAGATTTGACTCTGTCATAGGAGTCCCTCAAGGTTCTTCATTATCTCCGACCCTATTTAACATCTATCTTCTTCCTCTCTGCCAACTTCTCACCAACCTCAATCTAAAGTACTTCCTTTATGCAGACGATATCCAAATCATCATCCCCATCAAAGATACATATTCTGAAACTCTTGACTACTGGGAATCATGCCACCTGAAAATCAAACAACTACTAAACAACCTACACCTCATCTTAAACTCTTCTAAGACAGAAATCCTTCTCATTTCTCCGGAAACCAACATCTCCAACACTACTCTTCCCACCAACCTACCTACCACACAAGTTCGAGACTTAGGAGTGATAATAATCAACCGGCTAAACTTCAAGGCCCATATCAACAAAACAACCAAAGACTGCTTCTATAAACTCCAGGTTCTGAAGAGGATAAGACCTCTTTTCCATGCCCAAGACTTCAGAACGATCATCCAAGCAGTCATTTTTGCAAAATTAGACTACTGCAATTCCCTATTGCTAGGTCTGCCCTCTTCCTACTCCAAACCACTACAGATGGTTCAAAATTCAGCAGCTCGATTACTAACAGGCGCAAGAAAGAGAGACCACATATCCCCCATTCTGAAAGAGTTACATTGGCTACCCGTCCACTTCCGTATCATGTACAAAGCCATTTGTGTCATCTTCAAAACTATTCATCAACGCATCTCCCTCGATCTACAAATCCCCCTCCAAGTATACAACTCGACAAGACCTACCAGAAATGTCTACCGAGGCGCCCTCAAAGTTCCCCCTGCGAAAATGACCAAACACATCACTCTAAGAGATCGTGCCACCTCCACTGCTGGCCCTTCTCTGTGGAATTCCATTCCCACAGATCTCAGACTGGAACCTTGCCTCTTAACTTTCAGGAAAGGACTTAAGACTTGGTTATTCAAGCAAGCTTTCCCAGACACAATCTAATATCACGTCATAGATACAAACCAAGGACTTCAAATATTCAGCCATTAATCATGCCATTTTTACATAGCATTTAATTTATTTGTATACCGTTCAACCGTTTATTCTTTCCTATCTCTTCCTTCTTATCCAAGTTCTGCTACCCTTGTTATTTGTAACTGCTCCTTCGATCACCACAGTTCTAGTTGATGTATTTAATGCACTCCCGTTTCATGTAAACCAGCAAGATATGTGCTCATGATTGCCGGTATATAAAAACCTTAAATAAATAAATAAATAAATAAACATAAGAAAATGCCATACTGGGTCAGACCAAGGGTCCATCAAGCCCAGCATCCTGTTTCCAACAGTGGCCAATCCAGGCCATAAGAACCTGGCAAGTACCCAAAAACTAAGTCTATTCCATGTAACCATTGCTAATGGCAGTGGCTATTCTCTGAGGGGTAGATTTTAAAAGAAGCGCGATCAGCCTACTTTTGCTTGCGCATCAGACTCAAGCAAAAGTACGCTGGATTTTAGTAGATACGCGCGGAGCCGCGCGTATCCACTAAAATCCTGGATCGGCGCGCGCAAGGCTATCGATTTTGTATAGCCTGCGCGCGCCGAGCCGCGCTGCCTCCCCCCGTTCCCTCCAAGGCCGCTCCGAAATCGGAGCGGCCTCGGAGGGAACTTTCCTTTGCCCTCCCCTCACCTCACCCTCCCTTCCCCTACCTAACCCACCCACCCGGCCCTGTCTACACCCCCCCCTTACCTTTGTCGGGGGATTTACGCCTCCCGGAGGGAGACGTAAATCCCCGCGCGCCAGCGGGCCTGCTGCGCGCCGGGCCGCGACCTGGGGGCGGGTACGGAAGGCGCGGCCACGCCCCCGGGCCGTAGCCACGCCCCCGTACCCGCCCCCAAAACGCTGCCGACACGCCCCCGGAACGCCGCGACGACCGGGCCCGCCCCCGACACGCCCCCGACACGCCCCCCCTCCGAGAACCCCGGGACTTACGCGAGTCCCGGGGCTCTGCGCGCGCCGGGAGGCCTATGTAAAATAGGCTTCCCGGCGCGCAGGGCCCTGCTCGCGTAAATCCGCCCGGTTTTGGGCGGATTTACGCGAGCAGGGCTCTGAAAATCCGCCCCTAAGTGAACTACTGTCAAACCCTGCTGTCAAAGAAGCTATTTTAGCCAAAAGATCTTCATTCAAAAATTGGAAGAAGGATCCAACAGAAGAAAATAAGATAAAGCATAAACTTTGGCAAGTTAAATGTAAGACATTGATAAGACAGGCTAAGAGAGAATTTGAAAAGAAGTTGGCTGTAGAGGCAAAAACTCACAGTAAAAACATTTTTAAATATATCCGAAGCAGAAAGCCTGTGAGGGAGTCAGTTGGACCGTTAGATGATCGAGGGGTTAAAGGGGCACTTAGAGAAGATAAGGCCATCGCGGAAAGATTAAATGATTTCTTTGCTTCGGTGTTTACTGAAGAGGATGTTGGGGAGGTACCCGTAATGGAGAAGATTTTCATGGGTAATGATTCAGATGGACTGAATCAAATCACGGTGAACCTAGAAGATGTGGTAGACCTGATTGACAAACTGAAGAGTAGTAAATCACCTGGACCGGATGGTATACACCCCAGAGTTCTGAAGGAACTAAAAAATGAAATTTCAGACCTATTAGTAAAAATTTGTAACTTATCATTAAAATCATCCATTGTACCTGAAGACTGGAGGATAGCAAATGTAACCCCAATATTTAAAAAGGGCTCCAGGGGCGATCCGGGAAACTACAGACCGGTTAGCCTGATTTCAGTGCCAGGAAAAATAGTGGAAAGTGTTCTAAACATCAAAATCACAGAACATATAGAAAGACATGGTTTAATGGAACAAAGTCAGCATGGCTTTACCCAAGGCAAGTCTTGCCTCACAAATCTGCTTCACTTTTTTGAAGGAGTTAATAAACATGTGGATAAAGGTGAACCGGTAGATATAGTATACTTGGATTTTCAGAAGGCGTTTGACAAAGTTCCTCATGAGAGGCTTCTAGGAAAAGTAAAAAGTCATGGGATAGGTGGCGATGTCCTTTCGTGGATTGCAAACTGGCTAAAAGACAGGAAACAGAGAGTAGGATTAAATGGACAATTTTCTCAGTGGAAGGGAGTGGACAGTGGAGTGCCTCAGGGATCTGTATTGGGACCCTTACTTTTCAATATATTTATAAATGATCTGGAAAGAAATACGATGAGTGAGATAATCAAATTTGCAGATGACACAAAATTGTTCAGAGTAGTTAAATCACAAGCAGATTGTGATAAATTGCAGGAAGACCTTGTGAGACTGGAAAATTGGGCATTCAAATGGCAGATGAAATTTAATGTGGATAAGTGCAAGGTGATGCATATAGGGAAAAATAACCCATGCTATAATTACACAATGTTGGGTTCCATATTAGGTGCTACAACCCAAGAAAGAGATCTAGGCGTCATAGTGGATAACACATTGAAATCGTCGGTACAGTGTGCTGCGGCAGTCAAAAAAGCAAACAGAATGTTGGGAATTATTAGAAAGGGAATGGTGAATAAAACGGAAAATGTCATAATGCCTCTATATCGCTCCATGGTGAGACCGCACCTTGAATACTGTGTACAATTCTGGTCGCCGTATCTCAAAAAAGATATAATTGCGATGGAGAAGGTACAGAGAATGGCTACCAAAATGATAAAGGGAATGGAACAACTCCCCTATGAGGAAAGACTAAAGAGATTAGGGCTGTTCAGCTTGGAGAAGAGACAACTGAGGGGGGATATGATAGAGGTCTTTAAGATCATGAGAGGTCTAGAATGGGTAGATGTGAATCGGTTATTTACTCTTTCGGATAGTAGAAAGACTAGGGGGCACTCCATGAAGTTAGCATGGGGCACATTTAAAACTAATCAGAGAAAGTTCTTTTTTACTCAACGCACAATTAAACTCTGGAATTTGTTGCAGAGGATGTGGTTAGTGCAGTTAGTATAGCTGTGTTTAAAAAAGGATTGGATAAGTTCTTGGAGGAGAAGTCCATTACCTGCTATTAAGTACACTTAGGGGCGGATTTTAAGAGCCCTGCTCGCGTAAATCCGCCCGGATTTACGCGAGCAGGGCCTTGCGCGCCGGTGCGCCTATTTTACATAGGCCTACCGGCGCACGCAGAGCCCCGGGACTCGCGTAAGTCCCGGGGTTTTTCGAGCGGGGCGTGTCGGGGGCGTGTCGGGTGTGGGGCCGATCGGCGCGGCGTTTTCGGGGCGGGACGCGGCGTTTCGGGGGCGGGCCCGGGGGCATGGTTTCGGCCCGGGGCGGTACGGGGGCGTGGCCGCGCCCTCCGGAACCGCCCCCAGGTCCCGTCTCGGTGCGCTAGAGGCCCGCTGGCGTGCGGGGATTTACTTCTCCCTCCGGGAGGCGTAAATCCCCCGACAAAGGTAGGGGGGGTCTAGATAGGGCCGGGGGGGTGGGTTAGATAGAGGAAGGGAGGGGAAGGTGAGGGGAGGGCGAAAGCGAGTTCCCTCCGAGGCCGCTCCGATTTCGGAGCGGCCTTGGAGGGAACGGCGGCAGGCTGTGCGGCTCGGCGCGCGCCGGCTACACGAAATCGGCAGCCTTGCGCGCGCCGATCCAGGATTTTCGCAGATACGTGCGGCTACGTGCATATCTACTAAAATCCAGCTTACTTTTGTTTGCGCCTGATGCGCCTACAAAAGTACGCGAAGGCGCCCTTTTTTAAAATCTACCCCATAGAGAATAGCCACTGCCATTAGCAATGGTTACATGGAATAGACTTAGTTTTTGGGTACTTGCCAGGTTCTTATGGCCTGGATTGGCCACTGTTGGAAACAGGATGCTGGGCTTGATGGACCCTTGGTCTGACCCAGTATGGCATTTTCTTATGGGTCTATTGTACAGGGGTTACATGCACATCTGGATGGGCCTCTGTCAAACCCAACACTGGCTCTATTGTGCAGGGGCTACATGCACATCTGGATGGGACACTGTCAAACCCTACACTGGCTCTATTGTGCAGGGATTACATGCACATCTGGATGGATCACTGTCAAACACTACACTGGGTCTATTGTACAGGGCCTACATGCACATCTGGCTGGGCTGGTGTCAAACCCTACACTGGCTCTATCGTGCAGGGGCTACATGCACATCTGGATGGGCCACTGTCAAACCCTACACTGGCTCTATTGTGCAAGGGCTACATGCACATCTGGCTGGACTGGTGTCAAACCCTACACTGGCTCTATTGTGCAGGGGTTAGATGCACATCTGGATGTGTCACTGTCAAACCCTACACTGGGTCTATTGTAAAGGGGTTACATGCACATCTGGCTGGGCTGCTGTCAAATCCTACACTGGCTGTATTGTGCAGGGGTTAGATGCACATCTAGATGGGCAATTATCAAACTCTTTGCTCTTAGCAGGGTGAGAAAATTCTGAAATCAGGTTCTGGTTTGTCTTTTCTCGTTTGGGGGTTATACCCAGACCCCTCCATTTTCTGCTAGTGCCTTCTACATTGGGGGTTATCCCCAGAGCTGTGGTGTCTATGCTGTAAAATTGAATATTCTAACCCCTGGGCTATTCCTTTAATGTCAGCCACCTGTGGATTTCACTATGTTCCTCTGGCAGGATCTTGGCTTGTTACTGAAACTCTTTCATCAGGCAGGGAACAGCTGAGGGAAGGGGAGCGGCTACATAAAATGGACCTTACTATGTGCAGGAGTGAGGGATGGTCGCCTCCGCTACCCGCTACGGCCACTCACGCCTGCATGTTCCTTTTCCAGCTCCCTCTCTCTTCAGTCTTTCTAGGCCTCACAATTTCTCTGCAGTTGGCTAAAATAATCCATCAATGGGAAAAAGACAAAATTACAAAATACAGAAGAGAAATAAAGAGAATTATTGGGTCCTTAAGAACATAAGAACATGCCATGCTGGGTCAGACCAAGGGTCCATCAAGCCCAGCATCCTGTTTCCAACAGAGGCCAAACCAGGCCACAAGAACCTGGCAATTACCCAAACACTAAGAAGAACCCATGCTACTGATGCAATTAATAGCAGTGGCTATTCCCTAAGTAAACTTGATTAACAGCAATTAATGGACTTCTCCTCCAAGAACTTATCCAAACCTTTTTTGAACCCAGCTACACAAACTGCACTAACCACATCCTCTGGCAACAAATTCCAGAGCTTTATTGTGCGTTGAGTGAAAAAGAACTTTCTCCGATTAGTCTTAAGTGAGCTACTTGCTAACTTCATGGAATGCCCCCTAGTCCTTCTATTATTCAAAAGTGTAAATAACCGATTCACATCTACTCGTTCTAGACCTCTCATGATCTTAAACACCTCTATCATATCCCCCGTCAGTTGTCTCTTCTCCAAGCTGAAAAGTCCTAACCTCTTTAGTCTTTCCTCATAGGGGAGCTGTTCCATCCCCTTTATCATTTTGGTTGCCCTTCTCTGTACCTTCTCCATCACAATTATATCTTTTTTGAGATGCGGCGACCAGAATTGTACACAGTATTCAAGGTGCGGTCTCACCATGGAGCGATACATAGGCATTATGACATTTTCCGTTCTATTCACCATTCCCTTCCTAATAATTCCCAACATTCTGTTTGCTTTTTTGACTGCTGCAGCGCACTGAGCCGACGATTTCAATTGTTATCCACTATGACACCTAGATCTCTTCCTTGGGTTGTAGCACCTAATATGGAACCTAACATCGTGTAACTACAGCAAGGGTTATTTTTCCCTATATGCAACACCTTGCACTTATCCACATTAAATTTCATCTGCCATTTGGATGCCCAATTTTCCAGTCTCACAAGGTCTTCCTGCAATTTATCACAATCTGCTTGTGATTTAACTACTCTGCACAATTTTGTATCATCTGCAAATTTGATTACCTCACTCGTTGTATTTCTTTCCAGATCATTTATAAATATATTGAAAAGCACCGGTCCAAGTACAGATCCCTGAGGCACTCCACTGTCCACTCCCTTCCACTGAGAAAATTGACCATTTAATCCTACTCTCTGTTTCCTGTCTTTTAACCAGTTTGTAATCCATGAAAGGACATCGCCACCTATCCCATGACATTTTAGTTTTCTTACGTTAGCTTAGATTTTCCAAGGCAGAGTCAGGATCTGTTCGGGAAATACGAGTACCAATGGGTGGATCTGCAGGTCGCCAGTCATGCTGTTGCTATCCCTTTACTTTTTGTAACTCTGTGCTTTTCCTGTGCCCTCTTAAGGTCCATTCGTGTTCTCACCTGCACCAC